>NW_004955561.1:1877662-1978873 GCF_000276665.1 Chinchilla lanigera
GGGCGGGGGCGAGGGAGGGGATGGGAAGGGCGGGCAGGAGGGGCCGGAGGTGCCTGGGGCGGGGGTACCCGGCCGCTGCAGCGGTGTTGGCTGTTCTGATGTCTCCCGTGGGATCGGGAGGAACCTGAGCTGGCAGAGCCCTAGGAATATGCCCGCTCCCCACAAGCAGGAGGGATGTCAAGGGCACGGAGAGGGTAGGGTTTGGGCTGATCCCGGAGAGGAGTCCCGAGAGTGGCGGGGGGCAGTGGGGTCTGAGAGGGGAGGATTTCGCTCAGATGGCCCCAAGTCGTCCCTTACTTTCTCGGGGACCCCGTTAGGTTGAGAGGGGGCACTACCTAACCCTGGGGGCAAAGGTTGCATGGGGGGAGAATAGACTCAAAACACCTAAATGCATCTGGTTGCCAGGCCAGTAGAGCACAGCCCGGGGGTAGCGGTGCTGTGGCTGCCCCCGGAGGGAATATCACCTCTGCAAACCACCGTCCTCCCCAGGGGACAAGGACTAGCAGAAGACAGCTCAGGGGGCTACTTCTGTGTTGCCATCTGCCCACCTGAAGGGGGTCTGCACAGTCTGTGTCCACACCATCAGTCCGACGTCTGTGTCCAGTTCAGAGCCAGCCCTGTCCAGACACCCCAGGGCTCTCCACCCCACCAGCTGCTCACTTTTTTGCTGCCCCTTTCATTGCAGACTAGAGGGACCACATCCCTCCGAGCAAAGTGAGGCGCAAGGGGCCGTCTTGAATCTCCCTCTCCTGTGCCCTACCTGCGAAGGAGTGCCCTGCTGGGCCGCAGAGGGGAGGACCTTCTCAGAACACCTGTCAGTGTGGAGGGGCTGTCTGCAGCCAGTTCCCAAAGAAGCTGTCTCCTGCTGCCCCCACCCCTGCCCACCTCTGAGCTCTCTGCCAAGCGTCCCGCGCCACTGCTCCATCCCTGGGCTGGCACAGAATATCAATTTGTCTCCTTAAGCTGAAAGTCTGCACTGCACCAAAATCAGGACCGGGCCGGCCATGCAGAGGGGCTGCAGAGGGAGAGAACCAGAGTGCTGCAGCCGGCTGCTGCCCTCAAGTTCCTGCCGCGGGGCCTTCCTCTCTGCCCCTAACCCGGTGCAGGGTCTTGCCTGCCCCTTGGCCAAGGAGTGGCCTCTGTGTATACTGCGGGGTGCTGGGAAGGTAGGGGCGCCAAGGACTGGGAGGCTACATAAAGCCCTGGGCTCTGTGGGGCAGGGATGTGACTCAAGTGAGAGGAGGTACCCTACTGGGGTTCCCACAGAGAAGCGGGGCGGGGGCGGGGCATTAGGAAGGCTCTTGCCCCTGTACCACAGCCTGGGCTTGGGGAGGTCAGAGACTCCTATCTCTGCCTCATCTTGGAGGGGATTCTGTGGCTGTTCCTAGGGGAGACTTCAAGTCAGCACTGGCCTTAGTCATCCCCTACAGAGGGGCTGGTGCCTCACCTTCCCTGGGGCTTAGAGGTGCCCTGCTCCCCATAGCAAGGCTGGGGTAATAAGGCTCTCTGCTGTGGCAGGGGACAACTCTTCAACCCAGCAGGTCAGAGAAAAGGCTTCTGGGTATGTAAAGGGCCCAACTTTGGGAGCAGCCACTTTCCCTGATTACTAAATAACCCCAAAGGGATCTATTAGAAGCCGCTGATTTCAACAATATCCTTTCTGTATCCAACATCTTTTCTGTGTCCAGAACACTTTACAGTTTGTAAAGCAGCCTGTAAAATGGTAAATCATCTGATCTTTCCTGCCATGACATAGCCAGCTGCTGCAAGCACCCCAGTGAGGAAGCTGCGGGAGGCTCCAGGGTAGGGGGGCTCAGTGGCTGGCGCACAAGCTACGCAGCCAGTAAGGGGTAAGCCACACCTGTGCCTCCAGAGCGCTGTGCTTTCCAAGCCCAGGGCTCTCTGCATGTGCAGGCCAGTGGCGAGTGGGCTGGCTGGGAGCCCCAGGACTGGTCCACTTGGAATCAGTGAGTCCTGTCTGTCCAGTGGCCCCTACATGACACTGAAGCCATACTCTCAGGCAGAATCAAAGACTAGATTGACACCCGGCTACAGTCCCATCTCCTTGACGTTCTAGGTCCTGTGCTCCTCAGCTTCGTCTTCCACACCCTTGTGACTGGACAATTCCGGTGTTGAGAAGCAGAGTTGGAACGTTTTTCCTTGTGCGTTACCCAGCTTCTAGGTCCAGGGGCTCTACTCATGCCTTGGAGTCCAGCTGAGGTGGCTTGTGTCGCGTGGTGCTCCCCAGCCCCACACAGTGAGAAGGCCTGTGCTCATGCCCTCACTCTGACTGCATTGTCTAAGATGGTCAGGATTCTGTCTCTCTCAGTGGGTTGTGACCACCTTGGCTGTGTGTCTAGTGTCCCAGGTACCACTTCCCACTACACAGGAGAGGCCTGAATGATGTTGATCCATCAGGTGCTACCACCAGAAGGTCCCCCAAGAACCAGCTTAGTAGATAAAGGGCAGAAATCTGACCTTAAAATATGGGACTAGATTGAGAGCATTCAAAGAACGCTTAGATCATCTGATTAAAAACATCAAAAAACCCACTAGACTCTTTGGCAGAGTGGGCCATCCTCTTTTTTGTTTTTTCCTTAAGCCAAGACCGAGACAGCACTTCCTGTAGACTCCCAAATTCCATAGGTTTCTACCTCCTCAAGAGAAACATGAATGTTCCAGAAAATAATTCTCCTCATTTTCTGCATGCCCCACACCCCACCTTTGTGTTTCTTCCCTAAATAAATCTTTTCTGTGCCCCTGAAAGAAAGGAAGGAAGGAAGGGTTGATCCAGTTCTCCCATTTTACAGTGGAGCAAAGTGAGACCTTGCATGAAAGCTGCCAGTGGTTTACCTAAGTTCATCTTAAGGGTGGAATCGGGCTGTGGAAAGCAGCCTCTGCCCTGACTGGGCCCTGGGCCTCCTCTTAGTGCAGCAGACACATCTGGGGCCCTGGCCACTCTTTCCAGGATATGTCAGGGGCAGGGTGGACTGGACAGGCAGAAGTGTTGTGAAATCAGACAAACAATAACACCAGTGTTGCAACTCCAGGAAAGCTGGAAATGCAGGTCAGGGTCACCCCCCGGGGAGAGGGGACAGAGGTGGGAGGCTGGCCAGGAGGGTTATGAGAGTTTCTGCCTCCAGCCTGGTGTGGCTCATGGTGGGCATGGACTGAGGGCCAGGGTTGGGGAGAGGGACAAGAAGTTGGGGTAGAGCGGGGCTAGTGTTGGCATGGCTGATGTCTACATAGTGTTTTGTTGGCTGGACACAGTCTTCTCCCCTGGGCAGAGGTCCTGGGGCCAAGCACTTTGCCCAGGGACAGGGTAGGGGCTTCTGGGTCTGGACAGGTCTGAGGGAGGGAGAAACTGAGCTATGCTCTCCCAGAGAGAGGTGCTCTTAGCTGCTGTCTCTTCCCAGGGTAACAAGGCTGGCAGTGCCCCTGCACTGGTCTTTTGCTGATGCCTGGGCAAGGGTCCACAAAGAACTGCTAGCTGGTCCCTGGTGAGAAGTGATTTCCCCTGACCCTCATGTGCCTCTCTCCTCTGACTCTGCAGATCACCTTCAGATTTATGGGTCCTTCCCATTTTATAGATGACAAAATGCACAAGTGTGCACTTCAGGGACTTCCTGAAAAGTGGTGGAGCCAGTAAGGCCCAGAGCCAAGAGAACCCAGATCTCTCCAGCTGGAGCCCCTGGCCCTTCCCTCTGTCCCTGCTGGAAGTTGCCTGAGTCTGGGGCAGCAGCCCAGGATCTCCTAGGCCCATGACCTTGAGGGCTGGTGAACGTGGCCTAGGAGAACACATGCCCTGCTGGTCTCAGACCTCCCCTCAGTCGCACTGTGGTCCTTGCCCGTGCCCCCTGCCTTCCATGGTCTGAGGCTCCACGGTCAACCCAATCTGGGGTGAGGCTTTGTGTGCACACAAACTAGGGCTCAACTCCTGGCTACCTTGTTTACCTGTTGAGTACGTAGCCTCTTGCATGTAATTAGACCTCCCTGAGTCCCAGTTATCTCATCTGCAGAGTGGGGATGATTTGGCAAGATTATAAGTTAAAGGAAGTGGCCGCTGTTGAGAAGCCCCCATGGAATCACTAGCGGTGTGTCTATTCCCCACCTCTTCCTGGAGTGGGACAGTTCTTGGGCACAACCGTAGGCTGGGCTCATTCCACCCAGGGCCCCAGTTCCCTTGGCAAAGAGGATAGGAGCCTGACTGGTAATATCCACCCTGCTGCCATGCACACCAGTAACTCACTATATACTTGGTGCCTACTCTGTGATCCTCAAGGCCCTTTTATCTTGGTTTTGCAGACTAGGAAACTGAAGCCCAACAAAGTGCAACAATGTACCCAAAGCTACAGAGTGAGCCAGGGACCTGGCATCAAAAGCAGAACCCAGTCCTGGTTGTGAGGCTGGGCCTGTGAGCTGTGTAGGGCCTGGGTCTGCACACCCGTGAGCCCATCTCCCTGACTCCACAGGAGGGGCATCAGCCTCCCTCTGGAGTTGGGGTGCATGTGGTGATGGAGACTACCACCTGCCTACTGTGAGGCCGGAGGCTGAGTGGAGGGTGAGGGCTCCGAGGGGTGCTGCAGATGAGGTGGAACCCACAGCTGTCCTACGCCAGCCCTGTGGGACAGGTGATCCAGGAGTGAGTTGGCTTCCCTCCCGGGCAGCCAGGGCTCTGGGAGGACTGCTTGGGGGAGGAGCCCTTCTTTATTTTGGGGAACGTGGTCTTCTAGTCAGGTCACGTTATTAATGTACACACCCCACTCACCCACCCATCAGTTTTGCCTCCTAACTTGGCTTCCCACCTCCTGTCAGGCTGCCCTACCCTATTTACTTACCCTGCAGCTTTAAGGAGTTTTCTGGAATTCCCCTAAACCATTCTTTGGTTTCCCTGAGCTTGAAGCATAAAATCCAAACTCTTCACTGTAGCTCCCACAGCTGGGTGAGTTATTCTGTTCCCCTTGGGCCCAGCAAGTCCGTAGCTCTGTGTGTTTGCTCATGCTGCTTGTGGCCAGGGCTGCCTTCCCTTCCTACTCTGGCCTGGTGGGCACCCATGCATGCCTTGAGATGGCTCCAGCACACCTTCTCAAAGCCTCCTTTCATTTCCCTTCCATTGTCCTTGCCTCCAGTACAGCTTGGTTTTAGTGAAGCTTTTTGTGTACATCTATCTGCCAGGCAGAGGCGTTCCTGGTGAACAGGACGTCGGGTCACGTTTGTCTGTGGTGTCGCCGGCACTGGGCACAGAACTTTGGTAGCTACAAGTCTGTTGCACAAGAAAGCAATGCCGGGCAGCTCTGTACTGTGCTGGACTCTCTGAAGATGGTCTCTAGCTGTGCTCCCAAGTCTGTCTCAGGAGTTGCTATTTCCTGAATCTGCCAATGAGTAGAGGGTCCCTCTGTGTGCCCAGTTTGGACAGGGTAAAAGAGAACCCCAGCTTAAGTCACTAACCTGTCCAGAGAGTTGTTACATGGGACTGGAATGCTTGAGCCCATTGCTGGACTCAAGAAGAGCTGATCACCTGGGGAGGAGCCCTGACCCTGAGTGGTCTCCTTGCTGCCTGACTTCCACCACTAGTAATTCATTTCTTTACATGGTTTGGTCAACAAGTATTATTCAGCTCTCATCAGCACTGTGCTGGGGTCTCTACTTAACATTTGATTGTGTGTGTGTTCACTGAGCCAGAGGCTGCCTTCCCACAGGGAGAGGAGTAGAAAGAAGGAGGAAGCAGAAGGTGTGGCTCCAGGAAGAGTGCTCAGGGGTGGGGTCGTGTCGTTTGCTGAGCACCTGCTGAGTGTGGGCTCTTCACCACGACCCCAGGAGAGTCTGGTGTTGCCTAGCCTCCACAGAGATGGGAAAGCAGCTACCAAGGTCAGTGGCTCACCCAAGGACATGCTGTGACAGGGCGCGAGGTCAGGAGGAAATGAGGCACTGACTTCTGTCAAGCTTGGAGCATTCTGTGCACCAGAGAGGTCCCTAGTGAGGACAGGAGCAAGGGTGACAACTGTGGGCCCATAGGTCCACCTGCTGACCAGCTGGAGGCTGGACACTGCTGAGATTGTGATCAGTGGGAAGACAGGGAACAAGATATGGCCACTCCCGGATGAGTCCAATGCAGCCAGCATGAAGGCTCCCTCAGCCCTCTCCCCAGCACTCTCCTGTGTTAACACACACACTCACACATGCACACTTACATCCCCTGCAGCCCTGCTATGGGGACAGAATCTCGTTTTACCGACAAGGAAACAAGTTGGAGAGTGGAGGGGATGAGCCCAGGGCCACAGAGCTGGTGCTGGATCTAAACTCGGCTCCTGCCCTGGAGTGTGCAGACTTATAGCGGGGTCCCAGGTGCTTGCTTTACTGATTCCCAGGGGTCAGATGCTTATCCTGCTGGCCTTTCCTGCCATGCCAGCCCCAAGATCTGGGCCTCAGAGAGGCTCATCTGCCTCCAGCGCCCACTTCCTCTAAGGGTTTCAGAGGGTTCAGGTGCTGTGGCTGAAGCAGCTGTGGAATCCTGGCTCTCTGATGGGCTGCATGGCTTCAGGCACTTCCTGCCTCTCCCCTGGCTCCTTTCTTCCACAGACACCCAGTGACCACTGGCCTTCCAGCTTCGGAGCTAGGTGCTAAGAGGATGGCAGAAAGGACCCTGGCCCCGTGTTTAGAGGTAGGTATGAAAAAAATGACCGTGGAATATCAGTGGTATTGACAGAGGAGTAGGAGCTGAAGTCAGCAGAGGCCAGGAACACATTCAAGAGGACCCAAGAGTTTCAGGTAAGGGAAGGAGGAGCTGCAGACAGTTCCCTGTTCCCTGAGGTGATGAACAGGGAGTCTCACCAGGTAAAATGTGGGGGTTGAGTACCTGGTGAGGGGAGTGAGCATGCAAAGGCCCTGAGCTGAAGGAGCGGCACAGCTCAGGACAGAAAGGAGACCCAAAGCACTGGATGGGAGATGAGCATAGTGGCCAGAGCAGCATATGGGGAGGTTCTGTATTGTCTCGGGGACAGGCACCTCAGAAAGGTTTAAGGAATAAATAAGATGATGAGCAGGTCCCTGTAGGAGGCTCCTAGGTCACAGAATTCTGCACCTTCGCCAGTTACACAGGGCCCCACCTCCCCACCTCACCTGCACTCCAGAGCCTGGGCTATGCTGGCTCTGTACCCGAGAACTGGCAGCCGACAGGAGGGGCCTGCTCATGCAGAGCCCTGCTGGGCGGGTAAGCATCCAGTCTCAAAGTGCTGGGCGCTGTGGGGAGCCACAGAAGGAGAGACTGGGCCAGAGGAGAGGAGGCTACTCCAGTTCCAGGGTCATGGGAAACTGAGGCAGGAGCTATGGGCGCCAGACTCTCAATCCAGAGCTCCCTCTAGGGTCGGAGCTGGCCCTACTTGATAGAACCTGCTTCCTCCAGCCCCAGGGAAACTAGGAGGGAGAGGCACGGGGCAGAAGGGACGGAGGGACTGAAATGACCCCCAGCACCAAAAAGTGGCATCGCCTGAAAAGTGACTACTGCCCTGCCAACTTTCATTTCTCCTCAGAATTTCTCATCGTTTACTCATTTAGTTCCTCTCCAGACCCTCTAAGGCAGCCTTGATTATCATCCTGATTTTATAGAGGGGGAGACAGAGGCACAGAGAGGCAGGGGGGACTCTGACTCACACAGTGGCTTCCGAGTCCCTTCCCATTCCTCACTTCCCTGCTCTCAGCCCGGCAATGCCTGGGTCCTGCCTGGGTGTGGACAGTGGCATGGGAAGCAGGGAAGAGGTGGGCTGCAGGGAGGACAGGGTCCTTAGGAGACGGTGATGGTGACAGAGAGTCCCGAGTCTGGTGTTGCCTAGCCTCTGCAACAGAAGAGTTCTGCAAGGGAGTTCTGCGAGGCTCTCAGGGAGTTCTGCAAGGCTCCCTGAATGCAAGCCCTCCTCCTTGGCCTGCTTGCTGGGCACACTGCATACCACTCTCCACCCCACCCTCTACCTCCTGCTTTGGACATGTGGCAGCAAAGCCAGGCCTGGGAGCTGAAGGTCTGCTCCAGGCAGCCTCTAACCCCTCAAGGGACTCTTGCCACTCCCAAGGCCTCCTTGCTCAGAGCCTGTCTTTATCCTAGGAGGCTCTCCACAGAGACTTGCTACCAGCAGGGACAGCCCAGGCTTGGTGGCCCACTCTGCAGCCTTTGAGAATCCTGGAAGGCTGGGCAGACTCTATCACTGTGAAGTTGCCAACCAGCAGCTGTGAGTGGGAAGAGCCCAGAATTGGCATTTAGCCGAGGGGCACAGACTATGGGGAAAAGGGCACTCTGACCTTCTCCCAGCAACCCTGTGGGCTGGGTTGCAACTACCGAGGACAAGATGGACTCGGAAAGGTTCCGCAGCTTGTGGCTGCTGCTGTGCTATAAGGTGCTGTTTTTTTTCTGGGGGTAAAGAACAACGGAGCAGACTTGGGATCAAAGATGCGGGATTAAACCCAAGCTTTGCCACTGACCACTGGGTGGCCTTGAGTAGCCACCTGGCAAGTTTGCACCTTAGTTTCTACATCTGTGAAACAGGAATAACAACACCTGCAGTTGTGGGAGCGCCAGGCGGTGTGAAAGAATAACCGGCTTGTACCTGGCCCATGAGAGGTACACAGCAAAGCCAGGCTTGCTTCTTTCTCTCTATTCTGTGAAGGCAGATGGGTTCAAGTCAGATTGTAGAGTATCTGGTCTTTGATTTCCAGTAAAATGATAGAAAACCTGAAGATCACATCATTCATTCTTCAGCATTAATTGGACACCTATTGCATGCCCAGGGGTGTATGGGCCCCTCCTGGAGGCAGGGCTTGGTTGAGGGATACTCAGTTGCAAAGATGGGGGCCTTTGCCCTGTTCCGCTCCCCATGGGCATCTCACATCTCTCAGGACTCTTCCCAAGTGGGAGCCCTTTGCTGTGTAATATGGCGAGAGATGTCAGCTGCTAGCCCCATGGAGGAACCCACCTATTCCGAAAACCTAGCTATCGTTTGGGTCCCACAACTACTCCAGCCACAGCCAGGGGATACAGGCCTGGGTTCTGGAACTGAACTCATACAAACCTAGGCTCAGATCTGGGTCCCACTGATCACTGGACTGCATGACCGCATGCAAGTCTCTTTGCCTTCCTGAACTGCGTTTCTTCATTGGTAACATGACAGTAATATCTGCATCTGAGTCTTGCCCTGAGAATGAACTGTGACTCCACTGGCTGTAAAATACTTCCCTGTCATGTGTTCCATACATAATAAGCAGTCTTTTAAAAATTATCTACCCGGCTGGGTGTGGTGGCGCACACCTGTAATCCCAGCCTGGGCAATTTAGTAACTTAGTGAGACACTGTCTCAGAATACCAAATAAAAATGGCTGGGAATGTATCTCAGTGCAAAGGTGCTGGGTTCGGTCCCCAGTAAAACACACACACACACACACACACACACACACACACACACAACTTCCCAAGCCACAAATAAGCAGGACACAGCGCTACACCTGTGGTGCGTGGCTCAGTGTGTGGCAGTCTTGTCCAAATATGCTCCTGGTGCTCTGCGCATTCTGCATGGCTGTAGTCTCCTGTGGGTGGTTTTCACTCTGCCAGGTGGGGCATCACCCCACGGGAGGTGGAGGTGACCACCATGAAATAGGACATGCACCTCCCTGAGATCCCCCTATTAACCAGCCCAGCACAGTGTGGCAGAGGGGAGCATGCTGTCTGACCTGACCCCTGTTGAGGCTCGGGACATTTCTGCCCTTCTTCCCATGCACCTGCTCCTCCCCCAGCCACTGCCCAGGCCTGGGGGAGGCCTGGCTCCTGTTCTCTCTCCAACTGCTGGGCTTGCTGCTGCTGTCCATGCTGCCCAAAGGGATTTCATGTCAGAAGAGATGGCCCTGCTCAGGTGCCACCTCTTTCTTTCTTTTCCCCCTTTTCCTTACTCACTACAGAGCCCAAGACCCTTCCCCAGCCCTCCTCTTCTCAACCTCCTTGTGGGGCCCGGATGCAAGTCATTCAAAGTCTCATCTGGAAGTTCCCACAACCTGACACCCGAAACTCTGGCTTTGTCCGGGCCAGGTCTTCTTCAGTCCTGAGAGGCCTGCTTGCCCCAGAGTTGGGCCTGGTTTTGCTTTCTGCCTGGCTAATAAGTTGAGCTCTCTGAGACTCCTCAGTAACACCGGCCATGTTCATAGGTCCCTCCTGCATGTCTGGCCCTACCCTCAGCTCTCCTGTACAACCAGGTTCTGGGAATTGTGTGGTAAGCTCCAGAGATGGATTTGTGGAATCTGCTCACTGATTGGAAAGGCTGGTATTCTACTTTGAAGCGCAGTGCTTGTATGGCTCTATAATTTTTTGATTTTTTTCCATAATGCCACAGGTGTGTTATTTATAGTCAGCTCTCATACAGGTTTTTATCATTCTTCCTTGCTCTGCTAAAAATAACAAATGACAAAGGTCACGTCTGCTCCACCTGAGGAGTCTACAGAGCAGGAGGCTTTTAATCCTCTGCCTCAGCAATGTGAGAGCTCTTCTGTGGGCAGCACACATGCCACACCTGGAATTCTGAGTGGTGGGAGTGAGCAGATCTCAGGGGCCTGCATGCAGGTGAGCCTGGCCTCAGTCATCTCTGCCCCTGCCAGGGGAGGGAGGTCTGGAGGGAGTAAGTCAAGGGTCCCGGTCCTGAGGATGCAGTGTAACCCTCGGTTTCCCCATATTCATAATGAGCAGGCTACAGGGGACAGGCATGGGAAACTTTCTGCACACTGCAGAGCACACACGCTCTATTCTGCCTGCTCCCCAGCCTGCACCATGGCGGCTCCATGGATGGCACATGCACTAGCCCCTGACAATGACAGCCATGACAGACATGCCAAGAACCAGGCTAAGGCAGGTTTTGGGTTGAGTAATCACGTCCAACCTTGGCAGCCCCACGGAGGAGGGAAGCTTGTTGTCCTCATCTGACAGAAGAGGGAGGCACAGAGCCCAGAGAGGTGAGATTTCACACGAGGTCTCACTCCCGGCAGTGACTAAGCAGGTGTCACCTCCTGGCCTGCTCTTGGCCCCAGGTCCTGAACTGGACACATGGACTGGAAGGCAGATGGACTTAGGTCTGCTTTGCCCATGGCCGAGGGAGCTGTGCTCACAGGGAGGACGACTGTCACACGGTCTGGGAGTGGCAGGGGATGGTGAGGCTGGGAAGCTCATGGGGCCCAGTAGGGGACTGATTTTGTCTGGCCTTGCCAGTTGGGAGGTGGCAGGAAAGACCATCCAGGTGACAGGTGCAGCGGGAGAAAGGGAGGTGGGGTTGGGGTGGGGCTCACAGAAAGCCATGGGGGACGTGCACCGCAGGGAGAGCACCTACAGCTTCAGTGGTAATGCCTGCCAGGTCACAAATGTGATGCTGCTCCTGCCAGGAGTTCAAGGCTGGTCCCTAGCCCATCTTGGGAACTGTGAGAGGTGGAACTTAGTGCGAAGAACTCAGGTCACTGGCAGTGTGCCCTCCGAGGGGATACTGGGAGCCTGGCTCCATCCCTCGGGGCAATGAGATGGATGGTTTTGTTCTGCCATGGGCTCCTGCCATGCTGTGCTGCCTCCCACAGGGCAAAGCAAAGGGGCCCAACCCACTGACATTTCCAAAACCATAGGCTGAAATAATCCTTTCTCCTTGTAAGTTGACTACCTCAGTTATTTTTCTATAGTGACAGAAAGGTGGCAAACACAAGCATATACTTCATGTTTGTCTTTAAATCAAGTCCTATTTTTAAAAAATTTAGACACCTCCTCAGTGCAGCTGGCCCTCCATATCCAAAGGTTCCTACATCTCTGACCTGACCAATCTTGGACTGCAGATATTTAAACAATTGCATGTGTACTGGACATGTGCAGATGTTGTCTTTTGTCATAGTCCCTGCCACACTCCAGTGCAGCCCAACAACTCTCTACACAGCGTTTGCATTGTATCAGGCACAAGTCCTCTGGTGCTGGTTTAAAGCACAGGGAGGATGTGTAGGTTCTATGAAAACAATACGTCATGTTCTATAGAGGACTTGCACACCCGTGGATTTTGGTATTTAGGGAACCATGAAACCTGTGGATAGATGCCTCAGGATGATGGTGTTACCTTAAGCATTGACAATTAAAGTGTCATGGATTCACTTTGCCATTCGCCTTTTCTCTTAACACATTAAAATAAGTACGGAGTTAATTAAAAACTAAGAATGTATTTGAACTGGGTGTGGTGGTGCATACTTGTAATTCCAGCATTCTGAGAGCCTGAGGCAGGAAGATCACAAGATTGAGGCCAGTCTAGGCAATGTAGGAATTTAGTAAGACCCTGTCTCAAAATAAAAAATAAAAGTGAGCTGTGGATGTAGTTCATTGAAAAGACATTGGGTTCAATCCCCAGTGTGGAAAAGAAAACAAAGAAAAAAGAGAGAGAGAGAGAGGGAACTTGTTTACCCACTAAAATGGTAATTTATTGGCCTTTTGGGAGCTGTAGCCATGACTGTGAGCTTGTCCTGAGGGTGGGTTTTAGGTGGCTGATCTGGGGTGCAAGGGTTTCAGTGGGTGCCCAGGGGTCAGTCGCACTCACATGAAGAGGTGGGTTGCCTGAAGGCCCCGTGGTGAGGGCCGCTTATCTTGGACCGGGCCTCAGCTCTCTTCTTCTTTGGAGCCCAGGGGAGCTCCTCCTCGACGTCCCTTTCCTCAGCTGAGTGCCGCTGTGCCGTCCTGACCTCAATGACTAACACACATTCCTGGCCTAGTTAGAAAGCCCTTACCTCTCCTCTAGTATTTATAGCCCATCCCTATGCTGCGACTCCATTCTCACCTCAGGGAGGTCCTGCCCTCGCCAGGAACCTCCTTCCCTGCATCCTCTGTGCTCCAAGCCCTGCCTTCCCACAGGTGCCCTCAGCCCCTCTCTGGGAACAATTCTGCATGACCACAGGCAAGTGGCTTCCTACCCTGAGCTTGCCCCGAGGAGAGGGAGCTGCCATACCCACTGGGCCGGACCGTGAGGAGAAGCAGTCAAGACCCTCATTCAGCACCCACCAGGCAGTAGGCCTTGCTCCAAACACATGGGGCGTGTAAACTCATTTAATCCCTAGAGCAGCCCTGGGACAGGTGTGCTGTTATCATTATGCCTATTCTGCAGAGGAGGAAATTGAAACATGCAAAGGTTAAGTAACTTGCCCATAGCTACACAGCTAGCTGGGATTCAAACCAGAGTCTAGTGTCTGAATATTGAGCACCATCTTGAGCTCAGCTCGCAAAGCAGCCTTAGCCAAGTAGGGGACTTGCCCCATTTGTCTCTTGCCTTCGGGGTCTCCTTGGTCAGTTGAACATAGGACTGACCACTGCAGTAAAGTGACAGGGCTGGGAGTAAATAATGAAGGCCAGGTGGGACTATGGTCACCATGCAACATCTGGACCCCTCAAGGTGGCTATGGGGTGTAGCTGAGAATCATAGCGGGGACCAGAATAGGGCATTCATCCTACAGAGGGGACTCAGGCCAGGAAGGGTAGAGCAGTTTGGCACTAGACACGTGTGAGGGGTACCCAGGAATAGGAGGGGAGAAGCTCAGTCCCTGCCCTACCTCGAGCCAGTTCTCCCACCCTCAGACCTCTAAGGAGGTGAGTGTCTGTATGTTTTTCATATAAGGGTTTAAGGAAGGTAAGTCACATTGGTTGCACCATGAATGTGCACAGTTTCACAAGAAGATTCCAAGAGGGTCAGAGTTGCACACAGTTGGGTGTCTGCTCCATGCCAGGCACAGTGCAGTCACTCAGCAAACATCGGCTGAGTTCTGCTCCATGCCACCAGGCCCCTGCTGCTGTGTGCATGGAGGTGAGGGCATGGCTGGCCCTGCATGCAGCAGTTGTGTGATGCACGTGATCCTACCCTGGTGCTCTGCTTGCCATCTGTGACCAACTTCACATCCTCACACACTTTTCCAGGCTGCTCACACCTGGCTGAACCTCTGAGCTGATCCCATGGGTCACCTTGATGTGGTATGAAGGAGCAGCTGGGAAAACAACCTGTCTTTCTGCTCTTCCTGAATTTGGCCTTAAGAGATAAAACTACTTTCAAATCCAAATGAGATTCCCTCCTTTGGCTTATGACCCTGGAGGTGAAGAGAGGTGCCATTTCTTAGCCTGAACATCCTTGGCCATCATGATTTAATTAGCTTTTTTTTTTGCAGTGATTTAGGGGAGCCTGTAATTAGCTCAGGGGCCCAGAGGGAGAGGCCTGGGCATTAGAGCCAGCTCTGCAGCAGGTGTTGCAGAGGGGTGGTGGTTCGGTTTCAGATCAGACTCTAGGGGTTGGAGGCCTAGCTGCCCCACAAAGGAAGTGGAGAGGAGCCTTACATAAATGCGAAGAGGACGGGGCTGGAGCAAGGGTGTTTGGAGACTCGCTCTCTACATTTTGTCTTGCACTGAACAAAATTGAGGGCATTTGTGGCTTCTACAGGCCACACAGCATGGCAGTCTGGACTGAGGAGATCCCCATGGTGCCATGCCTGAGAGTAGGACTTTCCCACCAGGAACAAGGAAGATGCCTTCCATTTCTGAATAGGATGCTTCCAGAACAGGATCTGCCCTGCGTGGAGGGGAAGTGGACATCAGCTTGATCCTGACAAGGTCCTGTCTGAGAGTCTCACTACTTCAGATTTCAAGGTCACACAAATCCCAAATAGGTAGGGCCATGGTTTGATTGTGGTGACTGACCCCTGGGCACCCTCTGAAACCCTTGTAACCCCCTAAAATCCATCTGCAGGCCTAATTCCTCAGTGCAGCTTGTTGGGAGAAGGGACCCAATGGCAGGTGTTGGGTTATGGGAGTGGATCACTTCTGAATGGACTAGTGCCCTTTCCGGAGAACAAGTTCTTGCTCTCACAGGGCCAGGCTCCCTCTCACAAGAGCAGGCTGTACACCATGGTTCCTGCCTTTTCTCCTGTGCCCACTTGCCTTCTCTCTGCTGTGAGTTGTCGCAGTGTGAAACCCTGGCCAGATGTGGCTGCCCAGGACTTTCAGCCTTCGGACTGTGAGCCCAAAGAGACCTCTTTTCTTTATAAATTACTGCCACAGATATTCTTAGTCACAGACATGACTGAGACAGGCAGATTATCCTTGTATAGGTCTGTAGGCCCCAGGAGCTCTTGGGGGGTGGTTTCCTGCCATGTTCTGTTTGTTCCCCAACAGATCTTTGAAGGAAGGTGGAGTTAATCCTATGTCCAGGGGTGCAGCTGTGACCCAGGTATCAAAAGCACCATAAACAATCAGCTTTGGGCCCAGGGCCGGAACAGGAGGCTGTTCCTACCTGAACCTCTAACCTGAGCCTTTTCACAGAGGTGAGTACAGCCAGTGTGGTGCTGGCCACGCTGGAGAGGCAGTGTGCCCCTGCCCTGAGCACCTGTATCAAGTCACCTGAGATGTAAAGACAAATTGATGGTGACCGTGAAGGAATCAGTCCGAGTGTGTGGTGGAGCTCCAGTGTGGCCACTCTCAGAACACCTGATGTGTGCGGCGCCCTGCGCACCCCTGGCAGCCCTGCAGGGAGGCTGCACCAGCCTGGGGCAGCGGAGGGACTGTGTATCACTTGTCCAGGACGAGTCCTCTAAATGTGTGGAATCACATGGGAAGCCAAGGCCATGGGCACCAGAACCGGGGCTCTTCCTTCCTTTGCATAGGTGGAGGGGGGCAGGCTGGGGAGTAAAAAACTGGAGAGGTGGACTAGGAAGGATGGAGAGGGAAGGTTCCGTTCGGTGTATCAGTGCTATGCTTCCACCACTGCTCAGAGTCCAGTGCTGCTTGCTGCTGGGCATCGTCCTCATCTCCTCCTCCTGAGAGCAGCAGCCAACAGCCAGTCTTGGCTCTTTCAGTTTCTACCTTGCCCCTGTTGGGCTGAAGCCCAGTCTGGGACCTGGTACTGTGTCCAGGGATGTCTGTGGACCCGTAGGCTTTGCTGCTTCTCAGCTGCTGCCCAGCCCTCTCATCATGACGGCTTGTGGGTAGGCTCTGAGAAGCCAGCTGGCTGACCCAAAGGAACAGTGAGCTCCCTTCTGCCAGTGAGCAGAAGACCTGGGCTTTGAACCCACATCGTTGTGACCTCCAGCCTGAGGCCTCCTCCCAATCCTTTGCCTCCAGCATGATCCTGTCCATCTTCCTCCCACCTCCCGGTCATTCCACTGGGGGTGGCTTGTCTTGTGCACAGCCCTGCTAAAGCCAGCCTTGCACTTGTTAGCAGGAGGAGGAAGAGATGTGTTTTGGAGATCATCCAAGGGAAAGATGCTTGGCGTAACTTTTCTCTACGGCTCTCACTGCCAAATGTGCTGAGCCCAAACAAGAGCAGGCCTCCAAAGGACTCACTCTTACACTGCCATTTGGCTGGGACACACGGCTGACAGCCACTTTCCAAGCCATTACCTCATAGAGCCGCATGGCAGTCCTGGGTGGGGGGTGTCCTGGACCTTTTACAGATGAGAAAACGGGAGGCTTGGAAAGATGCTGGGGCTTGCTCAAGGTCACATTCGAAGCTCGGGTGACCTCAGGTTCATCGTATTGCCTCTGGGCCTTCATCTGCAGAGATGATGAAGATGCTGCTCCCCAGCCTTGCTGAGGGTTAAGGGAGAAGAGAGACCCAGAATGGCACCTGGTATCCAAGGTGCTCCACAACCAGTAGGTGTACTGATTCTTCAGATGAAGTGGGTAAAGACAGGCGGGGAGCGAGAGCATCTGGAATGATCGCCGTGTGTGGACAGCAGGCCAGAGCTGCTGACATGGCTGGGGGTACTGTGTAACCCTGCATGTGCTGTCTCATCTTCCCCTCAGCACAACTGTAGGAGAGAAGAGCAGTTTTGAACCCCATTTACAGAGGGGAAAATGGGGGTGCTGACAAGTGAAGTGGGAACTAATAGATGAAAAGGTAAGTTGTGTGCAGAATACGACAAGCATGTAAAGGAGCCCTCTTCCGGGTAGACAGCCTCCCCAGGCTCCTGCGCATGCCACCCTTCCCTCCTCAATCCCCAGCAACCTCTTTTACCATAGAACTTTCCACCCGCTGCTCCCTGGAACCATTCTGGCCAACCCTACTCACAGGAAATGTGAGAGTCAGGACCCCTTGGAGGAGCCAGGGCAGAGAGGACAGCTTCTCCATCATTTTTGTTCTGATGCTGGAAGTGGTGGGTGGTCCGGCTTGACATGCAGCAGGACTCCTAACATATGTTGCTCATCGTGTCTGGGGAATCTACACCATATTTCAGATGTATTCTCTGGAGAATCTGGGCCAAGGTAGAAATTCTGCCTCTGTCTCCCATTCCATGTGGTCAGATGCTTACCTAATAAAGGGGAACCCCCCCCCCCCAAGGCGACATGCACTGGCTCCACTAAGTGATCCCATAGAAAGGGGTCCAGGCATTTATCCCTGGGCCTCAGTTTCCTCTTTTCTAAAACTTAAGAAAGGCCTCACGCCTACACTGCCATTTGGGGCTAGACTGGCATGGGAGCTGCAAGTGAGCCACTTGTGAGAGCAGCCAGCTTAAAATAAATTTGTTTGTTTTGCTCAGAACTTAAAATAAAGTGGAATTAAATGCCAATATTTAAAAATTAGAGGAATATACATTTCTGGCTTCTCTTAAAATATTGTAAAAGCTGCCCCCTGCCCCTGAGAGTTGGATGAAAGAGGGGAGCCATGAAGATTGGCATGTGGTCCCCAGATTGCCCCTTGTGCCCCTTCAGTCAGTGGTTTCTGACCTGGCTGAGCCATGCTTGGACCTCTTCTCTCCTCTGAAGATGGGCTGTGCTTCTGGTGTAAAACCACTGCCCTGTGGCTAACAGGAGTGCTGTGCCAGATGTGCAGGGACAACCCTAGTCACGGTGCCTACACTCACCAAGTGCATCATTCTCGCAACCTTGGGAGCTGTACCCACCTCACAGATGAGGGCACTGAGGCCCTGACAGGCCTCACATGACTAGTAAGTGACAGCATTGGGATTTGGAGCCCAGCAGTCTGGCTCCCAAATCCATGTTCTCAGCACGATGCTGTATGGTTCCTGCCCGCTTTGCTGGGTGAGGGATCATTCTCAGGGATCATTCTCCAAGTTCCTGTTTCTCAATGGGAAGCTACTTTCTCATTTTCCTGTTTCTTTCTCTGTCTGCTGTGATTTTTACTTCCCTCCCTTGTAAATCAATCAACTCTTCTAGTCTTCTCAGTAAGGCACAGAAGTGCTCTTATTCCCCTTTTAAGATGAGGAAACAGAGGCACAGACAAAGTTAGTGACTTGTCCAAGGCCATGTTGCTAGAGGTGGCAGAGTTAGGGCTCAACCTGGTCACCCACTGCAATCTATCTTCTCTCCCTGCCCCCTCAGCCACCCACTCTGCCATTCATGTTTTCCCTCACCGAAGATGCTGTGTCCTTTTGCTCAAGTGTGGTACACACAGATGGCTGCAGCTTCACCCAAGCCACAGAGGCCTGGGGCCTGGCTGAGTGGAAGGCACTGTCCCCTCTCACAGCAGAATCTGACCTGGACACTCCCTCTGGGGCCAGGCCTCTGGAGAACTGTTTCCCTCCAGCAGCCTGGACATCTGGGAGGCTGTGACCTGGAGCCTTCCCACAGGGTGAGCCCAAGACTCAGGCAGCCCCATAGCCCCACCTGTCACCAGGCCCATGCAGCTGGAGGGTGAGCCACCTGTTGGCTTTGCCCTGCTGCTGACCAACTGTGGGGCCCCAAGTTGGGCTCCCCCTTTCTGAGCCTCAGTTTCTCTCTCTGTAAAGTGAGTGTATTAGATTACTGGAGGACAAAGAGTGGCAGCCCAAGGGCAGAAGCAGCCATGGACATCTTTTGTTTGGGTACTGGCACAGATCTGTTTTTTCCTCTGGTGGTTCTGGTGACTGAGCTCAGGGCCTTCACACTGAGCTATATCCCCAGATCTTATCTTTTATGTTGAGACAACATCTCACGAAGTTGCCAAGTTGCCCAGGCTGAGCTCGGACTTCTGATCCTCCTGCCTCAGCCTCTCTGAGTGCTGGGATTACAGGCATGCACCATCATGCCTGGCTTTTTAATTTGTAAGTAAGCGTTTTCTTTTAGAACAATTTTAGATTTACCAAAGCTATGTGAAGAAAGTACAGGGTTCCTGCACCCCTTCCCCAGCTTCCCTATTATTGACATCTTAAAATCCTATGTACATTTCTCACAATTAATGAATCAATACCGGCATGTTAATATTAACAAAAATCCATACTTCATTCAAAATCCCTTCATTTATACCAAATGTCATTTATTGCTCTGGGATCCCAGCCAGGATACTATGCTACATCTAGTCATCCTTTCTCCTTAGGGTCCTCTTGGCTATGATGGTTTTATAGAATTCCCTTTTTAAAAATTAAATTTGAATGCTTCTGAAGGAATGGTTTGTGCTCCTAGAAATATTTCATCTGGGTGGTTACATGGGTTTCAGTACATGGAAAATCATCAAACAGAAATGGGAGATTAATGCTCTTTAACATATGCACATTGTGTCTCAAAAACAGCACTGGATTAGTCTCCAATTCACCCCAATATGCAGCACTTCCTGCCTGGTCCAGTCAGCCGGCCATTGTTGTGAACCCTTGGGTTAATGTCTATAGTCACACACCTCACAGCTTATGTCTAGATGTCCCCCAAAGCCTCATCACCCATAGGTGGGGCTTGTATGGATAATGGAAGTTCCCCCTCCCCCAGGTTGGGTAGCACAATCAATAGGCTTGTAGCCTGGATGGGTATAAAAGGAGAGAGGGAAGGTAGGCTGCTGCTGCTGCTGCCTTCTGCCTGCTGCACCATGAACTGTTTCTCCTTTGCCATGCCAACCTGCCTTGGAGCCAGCTGATTATGGACTAAAGCCTCTACAGACGGTGAACTAAATAAATCCTTCCTCCTTTACCTTTGGCTGTCAGATATTTTATCTCAGTAACACACTAAAATAGCACATGGCAGAAAAATAAGCCTTTTCTAATTTACTCACCCATAAAACGGGTGCAATAGTATTTTCTGCCTGATCAACTGAGGAGATGAACTGAGAAGGTGTGTTTGAAGGCCCCAGCAGAGTACACGTGGAGGCAGTTGTGACTGTTGCTCATGCCACACTTGCACTATTAACACAGGTGCATAGGTATTCTTTCTCCTTAAAGCAAATCCTAGTTCTTCTTCCTCTCCCTCCTGCCCTCCTCTTGTCTCTGTCTCTCTCTGCCAGGGAAGGCCTCAGGGTGGAAAAGGCAGAATCAGGTGGGCAAGGTGGATACTACCTGTTAACAGGAGACCCCAAGCCTGCTTCTTGCCCCAGGAAGCTTGACGTAAAAGGATGTCTCATTCTTCCCTTCCCAAAGAGCCCCTTAAGGTGCAAAGAGCCTGAAGTGCCTAGACATCTGTCCCCAAGAGTTCCATCCTGCCTCTTTGGGGACTGTCCCTGGCCAAGGTCCTTGGGCATAGTTGGGCCAGTGGAAGGTTTTAGTGGTGTGCTGTGGAAATCACAGGGACAAGATAGTCCCCATCTGAACCCTCTGCTGACCCAGCCTCTTGGGGATATCAGCTTCCCCATTGAGGCCAGTGGGTGACAAGTTACTAGATGTCCAGAGGGACCCCTTTCAGAGATAACTCCAAGCGCGTGGCAGGGTGTACAACTGTCTGTAATAGCTGTGCAGACCAGTGAGGGCCAGTGAGGTGGCAAGGGCAGTGGGAAAGATGACCTCGTCACATGGGGGCCTGCCTGCCCTCCGACTCACTGTGTCACCACCGGCAATCCTCTTCCCCTCCCGAGTCTCCTTCTCCTAGCAGTGAGATGGGCAAGTAGTAACAGTAGTGATAAGGTTGATGGTGCCAATGCACTTGGTGTTGACAGGTGCTCAATTTAAATGCAAGGTACAGGACAAGCCCATTATGTGGACAGCATAACTTCTTCCTTCCAAGCAGCTTATGATCTTCATTTCACTTGAGTTGAAATGGGGTGGGAAGGTGAGGACTTGCCTAAGGTTTCCTGCTGCAAAGTGTGCAGAAACAAGATTCAAGTGCAGCACCTGGTCCCAGGCCCTAGGGTATCTCCTGTGTAGCTGCACTAGGGACAGGCAAGCAGCCTCCAGGGGAACACACTGTCTCTGTGCCCTGGTCCCCTACTCAGGGAATAACAGATGCTCACAGCTGACACCCACCAGCACTGAACAGTGCCGAAGGACCACACCTGTTATCTCATCTGGGTTTCACAAAGACCTTACAACATCTGCACTGTTACAATACCTCAACGTATGGGAAGAAACAGGCACAGAGAGACTGAGGAAAATGTCCAAAGCAACACAGAGGCAGCAGGATGTGAATCTGGCCACCTGATCCACTGCCCATTTTCTTGCAGCCCTCTGGAGGGACAGCAGTTCTAGAGCTGGGGAAGACCAGGACTGTCCCTGGATCCACAGGCTCCTCTGGCCAGCCTCCCCCACCTGGCCCAGGACTCAGAGCCTCATGGGTCCATCCCTGGCACTGGCAGTGTCTACCTCAGCTATGCGCTTTCAGTGGAGACCCATGAGCAGAACAGATCAGCCAGCTCATGAGCCGAGGCGCTCATATCTGGCAAGAGATGGTGGCAAACCCTCTGTTGTCCCCTCTGGGTACCAGGTCATATATACAAACCTCCACTCTGACCTCCTAGGTCCAGCAATGGCTCCTGCAGAGCCCTGTGCCACTGGCACATCCTGCAAGGTAGCTACCCTGTGGGAGTGGGCATATCACAGACGGAGCTACAGCATCTGTGTCTTGCTGCCAGCCTTGGGACCAGCCGTCCAGGGGCAGGCTGGGACAGGAGGTTGGCCAGTAGCCAGGGGCGTGGGATTGCCTCCGCAGCACTGGGGCAGCATGGCAGCGTGGGCAGCAGACCAGCGTTTGTGTGCTGGGCTTCCTGCTGGGCTACATCCACCTAGTGCGAGGCCCTGATCCTATCTCCAACACCTGACTGCAGGCCCGATTACCTGGAAGTGCTTTTATTCTGAGCACTCCCTGTACAGCTGGCTGGTGAAGAGTGGCCAGGGAAGGCAGGGAAGGGCTGGCCTGGCCCACCAAACAGGTCACATAGGTGTGAGTGGCTGGTGGCTGGCAAGAGGAGAGGTCAGGTCAGGAAAGGATGAGGGAGGACCTGGGCCACACTGCCAGCATCTCCCCTCCTCCACGAAGCTGCTGTGGACTATGGAGAGAAAGGTAATAGGGCCTCCCACCCCTTGTTGGCTCCATGACACCACTGCTCTGTCCTTGTAATGTGCCTGATCATTTTTCCTTTATTTATTGACAACAGGAAGAAAACACTCATTGTTTCCTGTGGAGGAAACTGTCCTATCTTCAACATCCCTAGGGAAAAAGCATTTTCCACATGAGCAAGTTCCCCAGTTGCCTGCTCTCCTTCTTTGCAATTGTTTAATCTTAAATAGTGCAGGTGTAAGAAGCTTGCCCCTGGCTTTTTTTTCACTCTTGTGTGAACTGGTATTTTGCTAATCACAGCAAGGCCTCCTTGACAGGGAGTAGAACATCCCTCCTGGAAGCACAGGAATGGTTAGTTAACCTATCCCAGCCTTGTCTTTGAAGTCAGAGACCACAGAACTCTTTCCCATGGAATGAAGCCAGTCCTAGAGCAGAGAGATTCCTGAGATGTGGGGCCCCAACTGGTCTCATGTGGCTCCATGGTGCGAGGTCATGTTCACACCTCTGTCTCAGCACTCAGAGTTTAGGCTGAGTGTTCTCTAATGGGCTGTGTTTTTACTATTGTTCGTCTCTACTCTCAAGTCTTCAAGGCTCCACAAGTTCTGCGGACAAACTTCTGATACCGAAGTCCCTGCCTCACCATCTCACGAGATCACTCGCTGTCCCAGGAGCCTCCCTGCATTTCCTTTCCCTGGAGTACTGCACCTGCGGTGTGTGAGGGGTGAGGGCTATGGAGGTGAGGCTGAGACACTGGCATTCACCTGTATGCTCAGAGACATTAGACCACTTCCCATGGGTCACTCAGCCAAGAATAGTGAGGCACCGATTCCAATACAGACCTCTCTGAAGCTAAAGCCCAGCTCTTGCCATGGCCCCACACCTTCTGAGCAGCTTAGAGTCCAGCGGAAGAGACATGATTATGTGAGCAAACACAGCACCATCGGAAATACTACCACAGAGTCGTGCTGGAAGAGCTGTGGGAGCAAGAAGGGTGAGGTGGACACCAGGAAGTGCAGGTGACATGGCCATGTTTGCACGAGGAGAAATGAAACCTGAGCAGGGCTGCCCACTCTGTTGCCTAGGACATTAGAACCCTCACAGAGTTAGTGTGTGCTCGTCTGTACACAGAATGCCTGAGCAGGAAGTGTGTGGACAGGTGGCACCTCTGCTCTGGTAGTTAGGCAGAGGGGTATCAAGAAGTGACCAGTCAGGGGTCCAAGGAAGGCATCTAGCATCGGGTGAGGCTGTTGAGCAGTTGTTGGTCCTTTTAAACAAGATCCTGCAGTTGTTTGACTTTCAACAAGGAGGGAAGCGAGATGCTTCCCTGACCTCCCACGGATGTGCAAAGAGCAGCCTTCAGCCCAGACAGCCCATGTGGGGCAGGGCACCGCCCAGGAGCCCACCCACCCCTGCCTCAGAGAGCAGTGTCCCCCAGCAGGTGCTTGTGTGAGGGTAAGTCATGGAGCCCCCAACTCAAAGGACACTGTGGCCAGTCCCCTGCTGTCTTCATCTGGTGCTCAAGTCCAAGCACAAAGCACTTCCCACTATAGCTGTGAGTGCTCCAGCAAACATACAAGGCCCAGAGGGTTTTGCTCCAGGAGCTGGGGCCGGATACCTGGCCTAGGTGGCTTGTGCCTCACCAGGGCCCCAGCAGGGGGCGCCAATGCTGGTGGTACTGGGGCGGCTTGGGGCTGCCCTTGGTCCTCACCACAGCCAGTGATACCACCTGGGATTGCTCTGCAGATGCGCATGCAAGGGCCACCGAGGGGAGAGTGTTCCTTCCAGGTGATATCGCACAGCCAGATTTGAACTCAGACTTTGCACTTTTTCTACTACACCACTGCTCACTCCAGTTGGCATGGGTTTTCTTGCTTCAGCCTAAC
This sequence comes from Chinchilla lanigera, assembly GCF_000276665.1. NCBI lineage: Eukaryota > Metazoa > Chordata > Mammalia > Rodentia > Chinchillidae > Chinchilla > Chinchilla lanigera. The sequence continues at coordinate 1,901,744 of NW_004955561.1, forward strand.
CCTGGCCCAGCACCTCCCAGAGACAGCAAAAGGCACTAACAGCACCTTCCAGGCTGGAGGTCGGACGCCAACCCACAATAAGAGCTGTAGAGAGAGCCAGATCTGAGTGCTGCCCATGTCAGCAGCCAGGTGTGACAGCTAAATGTCTCGTCCTACTGCAGCTCCTCTTTGAGAACATAAGTGTCCCCAGGTTTGCCACCTCCCTACTGCCTCCCGGCCAGGACTCCAGCCAGGACTTCTGCCCAGTAACTGGCCTAGCCCTGTGCCCTGCCTTCAGCATGGCCTGTGCTGGTGGCCGGGGGAGGTGGGCCTGGTTATGAAGCTCTTGCTTCCACCATGCTGATGGGGCTTGGGTGCCTGGAGCTGGGGCAGCTCAGTCACACACGAGTGCTGGGTACGGTGGCTGCACAGAAGTGTTGGTAGGCAGTGGGTGGTTCCCTCTGCCCCAGATGCTGGGCTTCAGGAAGCTGCTTACAAGTGCCAGGCAGACCTGGCCAGAACTGAGGTGGGGTGGGGGTGGGGGGACCGGTGACTTCTTGCTGAGCCCCTCCTCAAGGTCCTTTATAGTTACCTCTCATTTGTGAGAGAGGACCCACCTCCTACTTCACCACAGTTACACTGAGGCCAGAAAGCAGTAAGATTCAGCTGGGATCATGGGACTGGCTGAGCCGGGAAGCATCAGGATACTAAGCCAGCACCTAGAAATGCCTGTGCCTTCCTGACCACGTCATGAAGCTTCACAGGCCCTGGAGCTGGCTTCAGAGTGGGAATATGGTTTGCTGGCTCTCTGTTCAAGTGATCGTAGGAATCTGGTAATTGGGATGGGAACTTGTTTTGTGTCCCCAGATTCCTGAGGACTGGGAAGGGAGAGGCATGGGGACTTGGCTAGAAGTGGGGTCCACCACTGACTCCAGCCCAGTGGGGGTGATGGGCTCCAGGTCTCTGTATACTCCTGCCCTCCTGTGGGAAGGCTCCATGTAGGTAGACACCAGGAGTGGGCCTGCTGCCAGGGTAAGTGCTGGGCAGCGGCAGGAGGGAGCCTGGGAGAGCAAACACCAGAGCCACTCCAGGTAGTGTGTTGGGGACAGCACTTTCTCTCTCCTCCCTAACCCTTCCAGTGTCCTCAGACAGAAACACTCGGTTCCCATTTAAAGAAAATACAGTGAGTCTGAGATCAGGTAAGGGACTGCCTCAGAATCCTACAGAGAGATCACACCTGGAGGAGATAAGACTTGCACTGTCACTGTGACTCCCCAGGCTGAAACTAGTGGCCCACGACAGCACCCTAAACCCCAAGCCCGGAGCCCCTCTTCAGGACCTGGGGCTGCTGGCTCTGCCTCCTTGCCCATCCTCTTTGTTTCAGACTCAAGGGAGTCTGGCTAGGGACAAGGCTGTGTTTCCTTGGTTCTCACTCAGGAAAACAGGATTGCAGAGGCGTATTCAAATTCCAAGAGAGAATAAGCTGTTTAAGAATCCTCAAGTACTTTTAAATCCCTCATCCATGTAGGTTTTCTGCCTTTTCCAAACCTCTGCAACCCCTTGCCACCACGAGATGGAACTGTATTTAGCCCTCCACACTCACACGTTCCGAGTGGACAGATTCCACCACTGAGGGATCAAAACTCTGCTCAACTACTGCATTTGCAATCGACAGTATTTTTCTTGTTCCATAACAATGTGGTATAACAACGTATATGTAGAATTACACTGTATTCAGTAGTATTAGTAATCTAGAGAGGATTTAAAGTATGCAAAGGGTCTGTATGAGCTACATGAAAACACTGCCATCTTTGGAGGACAGCATAGCCTCTTCAGCCATGAGGGGACAGTCTTATCTACACTCTACTCTGGGCTCTGGTTTTCTCTAATAAGAGCCACATTGCAACGCCTGGCTCACAGGAAGTGCTTGGTGACAGTGATTCTTGCTGGCTGTCAGAACAGGCCTGCCATAGCTTCCCTGGGAAAAATTTAAGGTCATTTGGGACCCTGTGCTGGTAAATCTTAGCTGTCAACTTGACTGGATTGAGTGATGCCTGAAGAGGTGACTGGATTATGGGGATTATTTGTACTTATCACTACATTGATCTACTGGTGCCAAATGGCTGAATGTGCTGGTAGGAAGAGGGGCCGTTGCCAGGCGTGGGTCACAGGGGATGGCCCTTTCAAGGGTACATCTCTCTCTGGTGCTCTTGCCCTGTGTTTTGCTTCCCTGATGGCATGACATGAGAAACTTTGCTGTATTACTTCCTGAGACTGTGGTATTCTTGCCTTGGAGCTCACTTCCCATGCCTCAGACCTAGAGCTGTGGCCAGTTCTTCCCCATGGCTGATAGGCAGCTTTCTTCTGTCTCCTTCTCTACCCACGCCTGCCTAAAGCTGCTGCTTAGATGCTCATGTTCCTATTTCATATTATTGGTTGTTTAATATTCAAGAGATGGCATTAAATAAGTATGTGAGCAATTATGCAATGTGTTTGGAAACAATCTGGTTAGTCCCAAAATGCCTGGGTGAGAAGCCAAACTTCAGTGAGGCAAGAGGTCTGGGAGATTTTGGAGGGAGGGGAGAGATGCCTATGGCTGGTCTGCCTGTCTGTGTCTTCCCTGACTCAGCTCTGGGGTTACTCATCTTTCTCCAAACAATCGGAGGTCCATCGGCTTGCAGAGACAGAACCTCTGAATTGCATTCCTGACTGTGAAGTTGCTTCTCTCTGAGTTTCAGTCTTCTCATTTCTGAAAAGGGCTAACAATGCCCACTGGGAAGTTAGGCCAGGCAACTCAGCTGTAGCTCAGAGGACGTTTTTCAGGAAGGGAAGTTGAAACTAATGGTGAGAAACAAGAAGCTTGTGCTTCTCAACGTAGTGGGAATGGGATGCACAGGGCTGGTCCTGGGACTGGCTGACAATGCTGAACTCCGGAAAAGAGGCCAGTTGGCACTGTTAGGGCTGGGTGATCCTGTGGGGATTCATGGCAAGAAGCCGTAGGCGTGTTACTGGGTGCTGCACTGCATGGGGGTAGAGGTTGGAGAACAGCAGTGGGGCTACCCCCACGGCTGAGCCAGCCACATAGGACCCAGCCCTGGCCTTACCCCCTCCCAGCCCCCAGCCTTGTCTCAGGGGAGCAGGTCCTCTCTCTGGCAAGGGTCGAAATGGGGCCTTCCAGCCTGAGGCTGACATGGCCTGTGAGCAGAGGGATGTGGTGGAATGGTCCCAGGTGTGGAGAGAGGCAGCCTTTCCTTGGGCAGGTGACATAACTGTTCCTAAGCCTCTATTTCTCCGTCTGTACCATGGAGAGAATATCTATCCATCAGGATTTTTGCAAGGGGCAATTGCAATATAATATACGCAAATACTTTTGTTCTTAAAGGGTCTCAAAAAACAGCAGCACAAGCCAACTGGATGCTATGTCTCTCTCTAAGGCTCCTTTTATCTGCCTATCTCTCTCTCTCTCTCTCTCTCTATCTATATCTATCTACCTATCATCTATTTATCTATCTATCTACCTATTTATCTATCTATCTATCTCAGTTGATACAGGAATTGATTTATCTATATACCCACCCACACATCCATTCATTTGCTTTTTATTTTAAATAGTTATCAATTCAGAGGAAATTGCAAAGAAATGTACAGGCAGTCTGGTGCACTTCCCTCTACCACTCCCAAAAGTAACACAACAATAGTTTGTATAACTACAATGTACTATCAAAGTTAGGCATGCTACATTAGACCATTATTAGGGCTTACTCAGATTTGATCAGTTTCACATTCATTTGTATGTGTGCAGCTATGTAATCATCACCACAGTCAAAATACAAAGCTATCCCCCCAAAGCTTCTTTGGGTCCCTCATCCTGGCAACAGTTAACTTGCTTCCTATTATTTGTAACATTGTTCTTTCAATGTGGAATCAGGTAATATGCGACCTTTTGGGGATCTTTTTCTTTTAAGTTAGCATAATTCTCTGAAGACTCATCCGGGTTGTTGTGTACATGAATATTTCATCTCTTTTGATTGTTGAGTAGTGTTTCATGCACAGGTGTGGCACAATTTGTTTGAACATTTGTTCATGGAGCAAGGCATGGTGGCACACACCTGTTACCCCAGGAAGCTAGAAGGCGAAGGTGAGAGGATGGCATGGGCAACTTGGTGAGACTTTGTCTTAAAATGAAAAATCATTCACCAGGGTGGGGACATAGCTCAGTAGGAAAGCCCCGGGTTCAGTCCTCAGTACCACACACACACACACACACACACACACACACACACACACACACCTGCTACCCGGTTTTTCAGAGTGGACGTACCACTTTACATTCCTATCAGCAGCATCTGTGAATAACCTCATTCTTCCACATCCTCATCACTATGAGGAGTTGCCATTATTTTCTGTCTTAGCCCTTTGTTCGGGTGGCTGCCTGCACTGTAGTTTTCATTTGCATTTCCCTACTGGCTAAAGATGTTGAACATCTTTTCATATGCTTATTTGCCATATGTAAATCCTCTTTAGAGAAATGTCTCTTCACGTTTTTTGCTCATTTTCTAATTGAATTGTTTGATTTTTTTTCTGTTGAATTTTGACTGTTCTTATATGCCAGATACCAGCATTTTGTCAGATTTTATAGTTTGCAAATATTTTCTCCCATCTATAGCTTTCCTTTTCATCATCTTAAGAGTTCTCTTTTCAAAGTATAGGGGTCGAGCACAAGACTTTAATTTTGATGAAGTTCAATTTATCTGTAAAATATTCATTTTGCTTTTATGGCTCATGCTTTTCCTGTCAAGCCCAAGAACTCTGTGCTTAGGCCTAGAACCTGAAGATTTTACTCTTGCCTTTCTTTTTTTTCAGAATCTTGCATGGAAGCGCATAGTCTACTCTGAGTTAGTGTTCATGTAAAGTGAGACTTAGACCGGGCTTGGAGTGCTGATATTATGATTTGTCTACGGACGTCCCAGGGCTGCAGCACCCATTGGACAGCTGGTGTCCTTCCTCCCCTGAACTGCATTTTGGTGTATTCGTGTGGCTCTGTCTCTGGTCATCTCTTTGATCACCATCCCTAGAAGCCTGGGTGTCATCGCTCTGTCACTACCATACTATCTTGGTTTCTATATAATGAATCTCAAAATCTGACAGACTGATTATTCTCACTTTACTTATTTTTTTCAAAATTATTTTAGCATTCTAACTTTTGACTTACCATATACATTTTAGAATAATCCTTTCTACAAATACAGATATTTTGGTGAAATTTTGATAGAAATTGAGAGAGCTGACATCTTTTTTTTTTTTTTTGGTTTTGGTTTTTCTCCGGTACCGGGAACCGAACTCACGACCTTGCGCTTGCCAGGCAGGCGCTTTGCCGCTGAGCTAAATCCCCAGCCCCTGAGAGCTGACATCTTTACTGTTTTGAGTCTTCCTGAGTACAGCACTGTGTCTCTTCACTTCTTTAGCTATTTGACTTCTTTCATTAGTTTTTTTTTTTTTTAACTGTATAATCATTTAGCTTTATTAGGGGAACACAAGGAAATATAGGGATACAGACTATTAAATCAACTTTGTATGTGCACAATATGATATATATATGACTGTATATAGCTGAATTTCAGAAAAAAGATCACTACTACTATTCCAGAAAGAGGTGGAAAGATTGTCACATACAGATTCTGTTTGAAATTGCAGGATTTGTTTCTTATACCCACCCCCCAAAGTATATATACACTTCTTTTTTTTTTTTTTTTTTTTTTTGGTTCTCCGGTACCGGGAACCGAACTCACGACCTTGCGCTTGCCAGGCAGGCGCTTTGCCGCTGAGCTAAATCCCCAGCCCCTATATACACTTCTTATACCCACCCCCCAAAGTATATATACACTATACACAAATTGACAAAAATATTATTTTGTTATAGATGATGGACATAAAATTATGATGGATGGCGGGTTTAGAGAATATTTACAGCATGTTAGAGAACTGCTACAGCAAAATTACTTGTTATGCAATTTTGTTATCAAGGATCAAGCTACAAACAAGATGTAAAACTGCTAGTGAACTTTAAGACTTCAACTTCTAAATAGAGAAGAATGCATGAATAAAAGAAAATCTTAGTAGTAAAACATTATCAATAAAAAGCAATTCAGTATACAGAAAAAATCAAAATTAATTTGTGAAAAATGCATTGGAGAGGTGGAATCTATAAATTATTGGGTTACGGTAGAGTTAAATTGATTTATAGAACTAGCTCTTCAAAAACTTTCATTAGTATTTTATCCATTTTTGGTACTGAGGATTGAAACCACAGCCTTGGCACTGAACTATTTTCCCAGCCCTTTTTTAGTTTGAGACAGGGTCGTACTAGGTAGCTAAGTTGCTCAGACAGGGCTCAAATTTGTGCTTGCCCCACTGCTCCCTCCAGGACTGCTGGAACTACAGCTATGGGCCACCACACTTGGCTTGGTGCTTTATAGTTTTTAGCATACAAGTCCTATACGCATTTTGTTAAACTTATGCCTAACTACTTCACTGTTCTGAGCAGTATAAGTAGCATTGTATTTTTAATTTTGGTACCCACATATCCATTGCTAATATATAGAAATACAATAGATTTTCATATGCTTATGTCTTGAACTAAATAGTTTTGCAAGATTTTCTCTTTTTTTGTATTTGCAGATTGCTTGGGATTCGTTCGTAGACAATCAAGTCACCAGCAAATAGGGATAGTTTTTTTTCTTCCTCTGCATTCTGTGTCTTGTCTTATTGTCTGCAGGAAGCATGGCATGCAGGAAAGCCTGTTGGCACACAGGGCTTCAGCGCTGGAGCTTCGGCACTGGAGGACCAGCTTGTGTAGCCTCCAGCATGGGATTCTCCTATTTCAACACCTGCACAGCCCCTCCCCTCAGCTGGTCCCAGAGAGTGGTTTAGTGTCTGATAAGCTCCCACAAACTATACTCAGCCAGGGGCAAGAGAAGGAGGGAGACAGGCTGAGATGCATCCCTTTCCTCCCTGCCTTCACCTTCCTTCCCCGACTGGTGCCAGTGAGTCTCTGCTTCCCACCTCTCTTGCCCTGGGCTCCACCCCACTGACCCCCTTTCCTAGGACTGACAACTCAGATGGGGGAAGAGGCCAGCTCTGAGGTTCTTCAAATGAACTTGCCTGGCTCTGCTCCCACCGCCAGCTCTGCACCCACTCAGCTGGGGCCACTCAGCCTAGGTATGGCAGTGGGTGGGGAGGCAAGGGGTCTGCACTCGGAACAGCTCCATCCCATTAGGGCTTTCAAGACCTTTTCTATCTTCTGAGTTCCAGACTGTCCTGTCCTTTCCCCTCTCCAGTCGTAGAAATAAGATCCTAAAGTTTCCCTGTCAAGTCTGTGTCTCCCTCACAGAGGCCCACCTGCTGTCAAACACGTGAGGTGAGATCTGTTGACTTCATAGTCGGAAAGACCAAGGCTCCTAGAGGAAGACACATAGTCAGGGAGCACTGCCTGGGGTGATAAGCCAGGATCCGCACCTAGCTGTGAGGTTCCTGAAGCCATGTGGTGGAAGCCAGACCTGCTGCCTGCAGCAGCAGCACCATGCACTAGCACCATGGCCTGTTCAAGTCAGAAATAGCCTCCAAGGCTCAGTTCTGCTGCACCATCTGCTACATAGCCAACTCTGAGGTGGAACTTTGACTTGCTGCAGAGATGGAGCACCCCGGCAGCTGTGAACTGAGGCACAAGAGATCCCTATGCTCTTGCACACTTCCCTGGCTGGGCTAGTGACTGTGTGGGCATCAGGAGACTAGAGATGGCACAGAGGGCCCAGGGTGGGCAGGTGATAGGAAGGGTAGTGGCTGGGTGTCAGTAGCCTTGGTGTGGAAGTGGGCCCATCCTCTCCTCTTCTTGGCCTCAGTTTCCCCGCTATGAAGAGCCCATGAGTCCTTTCAGGAATGCTCAGGCCATCTTCTGTGGTATAGGCTGCAGGAGATGCCTTTGTGTTTCAGCTTCCATGGGATTCCACCACCACTGATGGGGCAGAGTGCTGTCTTAGAGACAGGAACTGGCTGGCCCAGAGCCGCACCGTTCCCCACCAAATCAACATAAAAAACATGGAGGCTGACATTGCCCAAGTCACAACCCCCCATCCTTTCGTCCCCCATCTCTACTGTTGAGAAGAGAATGCAGGCCAGAGAGGGACAATGAGTGGCCCGAGGCCACATGGCTGGCAGGGAAGCAGGATCCTGTTCCCAATCACATGTTCCATGAAACTTCTGAGCTTTGTCCCCGGGAACACTGCAGGTGTGAACTTCTCAAGCTTTCTCCCAGAAAAGCTGAGGACCCTTCCCTGTAAGGCAAAATCATCTTATGCCAAACAGGAGAGAATCTCCCCTGGGGAACATTGTTCAGTTTGGGCATTTGATGAACACGTTTCTTGTACTTCAAAAAGCAACCCCCGGGTCTCCTGGAGGAAGCTTGCCATCCCAGTGCCCTCCCAATGTGGCACTCACTTCTGAGGCAGCTGGAGAGAACACTGGATAAGGAGTCCAGGGTTGGGTCTCCAATGTGTACCCTGGGAAGATGATGCTGTTCCAGGGTCCCTAGTGCTCTGGGCACTGCCCTGATACAGCTGTCACTCATCTTCTGAGGCCTGGGGGGCCATGGATGCTGGGTGGCCACACCCTGAGTGGTCAAGCTCATGGCTGTACTGTAGTACCCAGGACTCATTAGGACCATGCCACTGCTTATAGATTGGTGACAGCGGCTAAGGCTCTGTCACTTTCCTCAGTGCTGGAACAAACTACCCAATACCCATAACGTAAAGGAAAGGCTTATTTTGGCTCATGCTGTAGATGTGTTAGTCCATGCATAGAGGAAGGGCCTTGGTGTAGGAAAGCTGCTCACCTCATGGTGGACAGGAAGCAGAGAGTGAAGGGTGGACTCAGGGCAAGAGATAGACCCTTCCAAGGCATGCCCCAGTGATCCTCCTCCTCTCTCCAGACCCCACCTGCTAACACCAAGCCAGATGTAGCACCCTTGTAATCTAAGCACCATCCTCAAGCCTGAGCACATGAGGTTGTGGGAAAGGGGATCCAGATATAAATTATAAAGGAGCAGGTGCCCCACAAGCATGTTGTATGTCACACACTGGCTGCTGGGGAAGGCCCCACAAGGCCACCACACATCATGTGTTTAATATGTACCAGGGACTGTTCTCCAACCTTCATTGAAAGGCACAGGCGTAATCCTCACTGTGGCCCTGCCCACGATCACACAGATCTAAGCTCTGTGTGGCCAGCACTGTGTGGTTTCCACCCACTTCACACCTGGCATCTTCTTGCCTGGACACCTCATTTGGCTTAAAGTTTGCAGCTCCCCATCCTTTCTCTCTCTTCCTTCTTTCTCTTTCCCACCAACCCCAAACCCTGCCCTCTGCTCCTCACTATGCTGAGTGCTAGGACAGAGGGATGGCAAAGACCCTCCCTCAGGGAGCTCTTGGGGCCAGGGAGAGACCGACAAGTACACAGATAGCACAGTGTGGTGAAGAAAGCACAGCGTGGGGAAAAGGACTGAGGAGGAAGGCAGCTGATCTTGCAGTGAGGCTGGGATTCAGGCAGGGAGCCACCTGGCTCTGAGAGGTTAAACTACCTGCTTAAGGCCACATAGGAAGAACCTGCTGTGGTTGCTAATGTCCTGCTATGGGATCACATTCTCCTAAGGATCCCAATGAATGCATAACAACAATCACTTCCATCCCAGGAAAGGTCTTGGGAACTCACTCCAAGGGAGCCTTCTGAGAACAGAGCCTGTGAAGTCTTAAGGCAAAGAGCAGCCAAAGTGCGGAGACCAGTATGAAGGGAGAAGATTTATCACAATGGGCAGCAAAGACCTTTCACTTTCTGAAACTTAGAACTTGAGTCAACAATGGAAGTGAGTCAGAACATTTTACTAAGGAATCAGGACCATGCTGGAACATAAAGTATTTTACCTGGCCTGGAATTTTTTTTCTCAGTTTCCTCAAGATTAGCTGCATAACACGTTTTTGTTATTTCTTCTGATTTTTTTCCCATTTAACACAAAAATAAAATGGATCCCAATTTAAAGATAATTCCAAATAGCAATTTCTTCCATGTGGTAATTATTGAAATGATCTTGTGGAATCTGAGGTGCAGCCCTTGCATCTTCTGGTGTCAAGCCCTTCACCTTTCAGAAGAACCTGCTCTCAGTGCTTCGACATCAGTCAGCAGGGATGCTGACTCTGGGTTACACAAGCGCATTCCATGGGACCACGTCAGACTTCATGTACCTGCCCCGGGATCCCAGTACCCTATGCTATCCTGCTTATAGAGAGGAGGAGCGTTACCTCAAAGTCCATGGAGTCAGTGGCAGAAGAGGTTTAAATAGTAGGAAATCCACACCAGAGAGGTCATGGTGAAAGTGGAGGAGGAACACGGTCGCCTGCACTCTTGCCTGTGTCTTTTTTTCCCCTGGCCTGGGCAATGGTTTTACCAGGAGGACTCCAGCCAGGGACAGCACACAGGGAGCATCCCCCAAGTGAGTGTGCACACCCCTCCCTCCTGCCAACACAGTCTCCAGGAGCCCAGCTGGATCGATCTCGAGCTCACAGGATGGTGAGTTGGCGTACCTGGCGGAGGAGTATCAGTGAATACAATGCGGAGAGGAGCGGGTGGTGCAGCATCAGGGCGGTGAGGCGGTGCCATGCACACTGAATGTGAATGCATCTGCCAGGCATAGTGGGGAGGGGCTGACGGTGCCATCCTGAACAGGATTTGTGGCCATCATCGCTGCTGCTTGCACAATACAACCCCCAGGTCCATACCTTTCCCTTTACTACCTCAGTCACATGCATCCATTGCTCTGGCAGTTCAAAGTTGTGTGTAAAGAAATATTTTGCCAGAAACTTTCTTTTCTACTCCACAGTAGCATATTTAGAAATTCAAAGCCAGCCCATGGACTGGATACAACTGCTTAGGATTGTTTCACTTAAAGAATAAAGCATATGATTTTTACCCTTTCTGTCTCTACTTTCCCAAGGTGACTGTGCAGCCAATACAGAGGCTTTGGGCTGCAAGCTTATCTCAGTTTGCTCACCTGTTTGGAGGGGCCCCTTGCCTCTGTCTTCACTGCTGGGATCAGGACATGAAGCTTGGGCTGGGCCAGCGCTCTAGGGCCTTGGGCAAATGGAAGTGGTGAATGTGAGTGTGGCTTTGAATGATGCCGAAGGTTAGACAGGAATGTAGCTACATCTGTCCTGGGGCCAGGCTCTGGGCTTCTGTAACAGTGATTTTGAACAATGTCAGAAGTTGAATAAGACCCCTTTCTGTGCCTTCCTGGGGCTCAGCTTGGGCTCTCAGGGTCTGCTTTCAGCCAGAGAGGGAACACCCTTTCAATGCCACCACCACCCTGGTGCAGGGAGGCAGTGATTCACTGTGCTGGCATGATGTGGGCGGGAAACCACTTAAGCAGCACCACCAGATCTGACAGATTTGCCCCATGGAACTGCTCTGTAAGGAAAAGAAGAGGCACTCTGCAGAAGCCTAAGTTTGAATCCAGAACATTTTAATTCTCTGCTCTCTTGTGACATCCCCACAAAGCTCTTTTAGTAATGACAGCTTTCCTTAGTATTTCTGCAGCATTGCAGAGTTTCTAAAGCAATTTCTTTCCTCCTGCCTGCTGTGCTGTGCTGGCTCTGCCAGGGGCTTCTATGTGTTTTGCTTCATTCATCCTTGGACCCACCTGTTCTTACCCCCATTTTACAAGTGAAGAAACTGAGTTTGGAAGGTGCCCAAAGTCACACTACCGCCCCAAAGCAAACCCGCCAGTTCCACCCAGAGGTGCTCCTGGGGCTCCAGAATGGATCCAGAGATCCCTAGACAGTGTCTGCAAGCAGGTGAGAAGCCAATGAGCAGGTGCATGACCAGGAGACCCACCTGCTGGGGCCACTCACACCTCAGGACAGAAGTGCTCAGTTTCAGCAGCTGCAGTTTTCTAAGCAGCCTGCTCTATGTGCTGCTTCATTCCCTTCCCAGAATGGTTCTGTGAAAGAGGCAGACAGTCTCCATTTCGCAGGTGAGGCCATTCAGATGCTCCACCCCCGAGCCCCCAGCCCCAGTTCCACATCAACACAATGGGGATACATTAGACCACAGCCTAGGAGATATCAGGGTTAAGCGAGGTAATGCAGGGAAGCACTTTAGAAACTCTGCAACGCTGCAGAAATACTAAGGAAAGTGGTCATTACTAAAAGAGCTTTGTGGTGATGTCACAAGAGAGCAGAGAATTAAAATGTTCTGGATTCAAACTTAGGCTTCTGCAGAGTGCCGAATGGACCTTCTTCCCAGGCCTGGAAGCTCCTGAGAGCAGGTACCATGTCTTACTTGCCTCAGTTTCCCCAGTGCCTAGCTCCAGGCATGGCAGAGATTGGGTCCCTGAGAACCCAGGGCTGAATTACCCAAGAATTTTGAGGGTTGGAGACAGGAGTGCAGGGAAAGAGCAATGAGAGTGGCTCTGGCAATGGCAATGACTTTCTTAGTTGGAGACCAGAAAATGGGCCTTGTACCCGGGACACTTCTGAGAATGACAGGTATGTTCAATAGTATTGATAAACCAGGACAGACTTTCCCACACTATTTGGTGCTCATATTGTCTGACCCTCACATTGTGGGGGAAACTGAGGCTCACTCTGAAAGAAGAGCAGAGCTGGGACAGACTCACTCTTGAAATTTCAGAAACAGCAAGAGTAGGTGGGGCTTGCTTATGAGGATAGCAGCTCTCTGGAAAACCAAAACTTGGGCATTTTCAAGATAGTCTAAAGTTTCTGTTGGATAAATAGCAGTACTTCTGGCCGGTTACTAAGGGGCTGGTGGTTGCTAAGGCCCTCTGACCTCATGAGGGGCCTTTGTTCAGCACTCAATAGGCGTCCTTGAGTGACATTCCCCAACTCCCAAATCTTGGGCCCCTGCGGCTCTGTGAAAAGAAGCAAGAGGCTGTAATGAGCAGGGGCAATGGACTGAACCCTGTTTCCTGGGGCACTGCATGGGGATGGGGCCACAGCTTTTCAGAGCAAGGCACAGGAAGGCATGAGCATCCAGTGAAAGGCTGGGAGCTGCTGCTCTTAGCAACAGAAATACCCCAGGAATGAAGAGTTAACCCCATGCACAGTGCCTGGCCTGGGTAATCTACCTGGATGTACAGCATCACACTTTGCTTTCACAGCAACCATATATGGTGGGGTCATAATGATCACCCACCTTTCAAAATAGAAAAACAGGTCTACAAATGACAAACAGCTTGCCCAAGACCCCCCAGAAATGCATTGGTTTCTAGCTGTGGAAGGCAGAATAGCAGCCCCCAAAGATGCCCACACAAGATCCCCAGAGCCTGTGCTAAGCAATGTGCAAGAAGAGGAAGGATTAAGGTTGCTCAACAGCTAACACATAGACAGTGGCATCACATTGGCTGGGGACCCAAAACAATCACACGGGCAAAGTTTAAAAGTGGAAGAGGTAGGTTACTGACATCTGGATTTTGAGTGAGCCCCCAAGGCCCATGCATTAGGGCTTGATCCTCAGTGTGATGCTAGTTGGAGGTGGCAGAACCTTCCAGCAGGGAGGTGGGTGGCTAGGGAGACTGAGGGTTCTCAGGTCTTTGAGGGGGATGACCTTAAAGGAGTTGTAGGCCCTGGTTTCTTGCTCTTCCTCCCTCTTTGTTCTTGATCATGAGGTGAGTGGTTCTGCTGTACTGCATGATCCCCTGTCCAATGTCCTGATTTGCCATGGACTATAAACTTCTCACTTCATAGATGATGATCTCAGGTATTTGTTACAGGGCTGGAAACCTGCCCAGCACAGATGCAGTCTCCATGAATCCAGGAACACAAGCAGCCCCTAGACACTGGAAAACATCGGGAGATGGATTCTTCCCTAGAGCCCTGGGGAGGGGCATATTCCTGCCATGATGTTATCCCTGCAGACCTATGTCAGACTTCTTATCTCTAAAGCTGATTAATTTTAAGCCACCTGGTTTTTGTAATTTGTTATAACTGCAATAGGAACTAATACACCATGATTAGGAATTTGTAGGTCTAAGCCAGAAGAGGGAACACTAGAGCTCATTTAGCTCTGTGGATGTAAGGAAACAGGAAGTGCAGAGCAACCACTGACTGGCTCAAGGTCATAAAGCAAGCGACACACTCAAGAGCTGGATCTTCAGCCAGCCTGTTTGGGGTTCCTGCTGGAAGGGACAGAAATGAGGAAAAGCGAAGGAGAGAATAAGTGCAGATGACATCTTCCTCCCTGGATCCAGCTGTGCCTGAAGCCTGTTGCCCTACCACACTTCAACTGCTGAGGCAATGTGCTTATGTGCTTAAGCCAGATTGAATCACTTTTTGCAGAAAGAGTCTTGACTTATACATTTCATGGTCTTCTTGGAACAAAAACGGTGGGTGGAACTTGGTGGGGGAGAAAGGTGGGCAAAGGGAGAGAGTGAAAGAACAGGGAAGGAAGATGCAAGCAAGACAGGAGGGAAAGGGGGAGAAGAGTAGCAGAATTTGGCCCTCTGCCTCTAGGAGTGAGGCTGATGCCCATCATAACGCTTTGCACTCAACCTTGTGGTCCTCAACGCAGCTTCATGCCAGCTCTCCCTGCCCTTCAAACATAAAGCTGCTTCCCAACATTTCAAAGATGCTTCCCCCGACAAGAAACACTGCCTGCATTTCCAGACTCCTTAGTTTTGAAATGCAAGTACTTCTGGTAGGCGTAATAAGAGGAACAGCATTAACTGTGGATGGGCAATGCTTTTGTTTATGAAACAGGCTTATACTTCCCATCCCTTTTAAGGCTCTGATGAATGGATAAAGAAAATGTGGTATTTATAAACAATAGAGTACTACTGTTATAAAAAGGGTGAATTTGAGCCATTAATAGGGAAGTGGATGCACGGTGAGACCATAATGTTAAGTGATCTAAATCGGACTTACAAGCTTACGTACTGCATGGTCTCTCATATGAAAAAACCAAGTATAAATAATTTAAAGAAGGAAATAAAAGACAGATAATAGAAAACAGGGAGATAGATCTTTTGGGAATAGAAAGAAGACTAAGAGATGGGGGAAGGAAGGCAAAGGAGAAATAAAAAGAACAAAGATGTATAAGGTACACGTACCAACTCCCTACAATGAATATAATCATTATATACTGCAAACAGTACCAATAAAAATTTTAAAAATTAAAAAGAACCCTAGTGAGACAAATGGGGAAGTTCCCAGCCTCCTTTTACACACACAGACCCAGGGCACAGTGTGTCTAGGCCCTGGCACTGTGGTTTGTATCGAGGTCCCTGGTGGGGCAGGATGGTGTGGGTGCGTGGAAATAAAGCTCCTCTGGGTCTGTCAGGGTTGATTTTCAAGAATGTCCAAGGAGGCCCAGGTCCCAGAAAGAATCACATACTGGTGTCCCTTGGAAGGTAGTGCCTTTTCAGAGAAAGATGGTTCAAGGATGCATCAGCAGGTCCATGCTGGGAACTACTCCCCATCTTTCTCTCCGTGCTGAGCAATTTGGTTTCTGTTTTGGGAAGAGAGAAATGGCTCTGATTGAAGGTGCAGGGCTGAGGACACTGGCCTCTTGCAGCCTTTGATCACAGAGCCTTTAACTGACTTCCCAACCCGAACAGCTGCTCAGAGGCTTCCATGTCTGGCAGGCAATTAAATTTCCACAAAAGAAGTAGGAACTCTGGGCATAATGAGATGGGCCCAACTCAGAGGCAGCTGCTGAGCAGCTGGGAGAACAACTATGAAGGTGGTGCCATGGGTAATGAGGTGTCACTGGGCAGATGGAGTGGGAATCTCTGATCTCCAAGGTCAGGCTGGAACTGGCCTCCAAGAGGTGGGCAGCAGGGAAACTGTCCACACGGCGCTGACACTGGCTGTGCCGGGACTGCGAAGGCAAGGCAGCATCCCACAGCCCTAGTCAGACCTTCCTTCAAAAAGCACCTCAAATGTCCAGTGGTCCCAAATGGAGCCCATTCTTTCCCAAGTCTGCTCCTCTTGGTCCCGCTGATCTCCTGGATGTGGTGCCTGCCACCTGCACCTGTACAGTGGTACGTGCCTCTCATCTCCTCATGCCCCCAGCCCAAGGCCAGGACCCAGAGATTCCGCCCTGGACCCTTTCTACCATCATTGTCACAGTGCCACATCACTGCTTGCCTGAAGGAACATAGTACCTTCCAGGTGATCTGGTCTCTCCTCCTGCCCTGATGGCCTACTCTCCAATGCAAGGGACTTCTGAAAGCTGGGTCCTATCATGAAGCTTCAGTTCATGGATGGCTGTCTTGCAGCAAGGGTGAAGGTGAAACTCCACTCTCTGCTGCAGAGCTGTCCCCTCCTCACAGCACCATCTCCTGCTCTCTAGGCTCCAGGATGCCTGGCCTTCCTTCAGTGTCCCCAGAGCTTAAAAATCATTCCCACCCAAGGGCCTTAATGCATACTACTGTCCTGCCACCATCACTGCCACCACCACCGGGAATGCTCCTGCCCTGCAGATCCTCGGATCCTCTAGAGCCCTCCTGCAGGAGGGTCTTCGTGCCCTCTGATCAGAACCTGTTGTGCTCACATAGTACTCTACACCTGTCTCTGATAGAACTTTTCCTGAAGCAGCAACTGTATAGATACCTGTGTGATTTGTTTAACTCCCACCACCTGCACTGGGCTGAGAGCTCCCGGGAGCAGACAGCGTTTGTTCTGTGCGCAGTTCAGTCCTCAGAGCCCTATCCTGCACTCAGTATACTGATGGTGCCGAGTGAATGACAGGGAGAGATCGGGTGATCTCGGGGTGCCTGGCCCAAGTGGGACTTGATGGGAGCCGCCTTTCCCAGTGCATCTGTAGAGAGTGGCAGGTTGTCACGGAATATCACTTCCTGCAGCCCCCAACATCTAAGTAAGTGGATCCTGAAATACCTACATGTGGAAATGGCTCCTAGTGTGTCAGGGTGTGTGACCCACACCCCTATTTCACAGATGAAAAAGGTGGGGCTCAGAGTGGTAGAGTCATTTGCCCAAGTCACATGGCTGCAAGGAACAGAGTCAGGCTTTGGATACAGCCTGACACTAAACTGTGGCACTTAACCGCTCCACGCTGTGCTTCCTCAAGGCCATGGAAGACTGCCCTCTGCAAAGTGATTCCTTCTGTGGCAGACTCAGCAGCAGCACTATTCTTAGGGAACTCAGAGCCTGGCTGATACCTAACACGTCTGGGGAGAACCCTGGTCCTTTTCAGCAGGGTGGAGCAGAGAGAGGTGTGGGAGGGAGAGCCACTGCCAGGTGTTGGTGCTCACTGAGAGCCTGGGAAGGCGAGGTGGGGGGGAGGGCAAGAGGAAGGTGTGCAGCATGGTGGGGGTGGGGAGCTGGGCGTGGCTGAGGAGCCAGGCAGGAGCTCACATGGGGAAGCTGCTTCTCTTAGTCTCACACTTGATACGTTCTCATGATAAGCTGTCCTTCAGCTTCCCTTCCTGTTCCACAAGCTGCTTCCGGCTAGGTCTTGGGGAGGAGGCAGTGCGGGGCGTTGTGACTCTCTGAGGCCATCCTGTGCCCCTGCTCTGGTATTGCTTGGTTTCCAGACTCCAGCCGCTCTGGAGGACCCTTACCCCATTCCATCTTTGTTCCCTCAGGCAGGGTGAAGATTTTCTCAGCCTCAACTTGGCCATCAAAGTGACAGTAGTGTTAGGTAAATACTCAAGAACTGGGCAAGTGTGTGGGTACAGGGAGATGCGCTGTCACGTTCTTCATAACAGAGAATTGGAAGGAACTTGAACGCTGATTAATGGGAGCTACGTTATGGCATATCCATTCCTGTATTCTCCAGATACACCCAAACTATGGCCCGCAGGCCTTGCCCTGTTGTTTTTAAACGTTATAACAGCAAATATAAAAAAGGAAGTTTGTTTCTTATGTGCATTAGTTATGCTGTGTGTAGCCCAAGACAATTCAGTTCACTCGCTGTGTTGTAGATGTCCAAAAGGCTGGACTATCTATATCTGCCATGAATATGAGGCCTTTGCACAAGGCACACTGCAGTCATGTGTGTACACTAGATCAAACTGGTTTCCTTCTTTGCTTTGGCAGCCAGGAAACTCAAAACCAAATCTGAAGCATTCATGCTATGATTTAACTTTCTCATGCTACCATCTTATTTAACTACCATTTAACTTTCTCATGCTACCATTATTTCTGTGATTTCTGAGTTTGTTTCTTTGAGGGCTTGTTATATTGTGTATATACAGACTTGACACTAAGTCACTAAGTTGCTCAGACTGGGCTCCAGTTTGTGATACTCCTGCCTCAGCCTCTCAGAGTACTGGAATTACAGGCCTGCACCACTACAGTCTACAGGCTGCAGTGCAGGAGTGTGCAGGGCAGGCAGTTCTGCACAGTGCAAGGGTGACAACATGCTTGGTCCTTGCCCTGGCTACTATTACAACTCACAACACACACGCCACCCCAGAAGGCTGTGGTGCCAGTGCTAGCCAGGCCAGGCTTCTCCTCCAGAGGTGTCTCTCCTGTCCAGTCCCTTCCGCAGCAGAGTCCGGAGGCCCTGAGCCTTCATCCCAGCCATTGCTAATCAAAGCCCACCAAAGGACAAAGTGTGCTTCTGGAGGTCAAGAGGCAACACATTTCAGCAAAAGTGGCTTTGCAAGCAGAAGTCCTCAAGCCAGTCTCAGTCTAGGGAAGTCAGCCAGCAACCCTGAGTCTCACTTTCTGGAACCCGCAAGTGCAAGCATAACCTCTCCCTTGTCAGAAGGCAGCCAAGTCAAACCTGGGCTTGTTAATACTAACCTTGGACCCTGCTCCTAGGAGAGGCAGAAGTGGAGGCTAAGGAGACTACTGGCCTGTCTCTATAGTGCACAGGCCCCACTCAGTTGCTGTGTGGCTTTGGCTGAAATGCATGACTTCTCTGAGGCACAGTTTCCTCACCTATAAGATGGAGATGTTCTTAGGAGCTGCTTTCCCAGACAGCTGTGAGATTTTCATGAAAATATTTATGTAAAGCACTTTTCAGAGGTGCTTCCCCAAACCCTCAGTACATGTAAGCTATGCCTAGTGTCATGATTTTTGTTCAACAATTATGGAACATGAGGAATGGGTGCTGGCCTGGGGCATGGGAGGTGGTGATGGTAGCAGCCTGTGAGCTTCACAGGGGTGGTGTGATGGCTGTGTCTAGATGTCCCCAAAGCCTCATGCAGTCATAGGTGGAAGATTGAGGAACTGGCTGGGTCTGGGGTGCGTGCTGCTGGAATTAATGATGTGTGATTACGCTGGATTGTTGGCTCATGAATTTAATTTGTTCCATGATTATGGAAGATGGCTATGTTCATGTTTGTGTGGGAAAGATAACTGTGGCTATGTCTGTCACACAATACAGAGTTCACATACAAAAAAAAAAAAAAATTGCCAAATGCTCCTGTTTGGGAACCAAATTGTTCCCAAACAAAAGAGTTTGTGAACTGAGGTATCACTGTACTGAATTATTCCACTGATTGGTGATGCAGACTACTATGAAGCAGCTCTGAGCAGGATTTAAATTAACCAATTGACTTTCCATGTTTACTTGTGAGTCTGTTCAAGGCCTAGGCCCCTTGTCTGGAGATTAGCAGTAGAATCATAATAACTGAAAGTCTGTGAGTTGCTGGTCCAACTGAGGTCTGGAAAGGTGAGTGAAGCCAGGATGCCTCAAAGGACAAGACAAGGCCACAGCTAAGAGCACCTGGCTCCAACCTCAGTTAACTAGATAAAGCCTGTAGCTGTAGGCATCTCACTCCTGGGTGGAGACTTTCCTGTAGTTAACATAGCTCTCCTAAATTAACATAATATCTTACTTGGAGAAGTCCTTGGGCAGTGCCCCCCCTTCTTGAGTATTCTCCTCTCTTGTTCTGATAACTAAATAAATATGGGCCACCCAGAGAAGATCTTGGTCACAGCCCCCAGAAAATCTTGAATTCTGTTAGGTTTTGAACCTCCTGGAGACCTAAAATTATACCATTTGACTCATTTATTTAAGCCTTTGCTGTCTACTCATTTGAGAGCCTGTGGGCCTAATCAGTCTGAAATAACTAAAGTATAATATTAATGCATTAACTGATGCCTGGACCAGTGTCATGCAATCCTTGGACTGGGAATTTTTAGCCTGAATAAGTCTACCTAGAGTGGAAAGTGTGGGAGATGGAGAAGACCTTCACTGGAGAAGAGAAGCATTCCACAAAGAATAGGGAGCTGTGAACAAGTCATTTTTATCTGGGAGTAAAATGTGCCAAAATTTTCAGCTGAGGAGCAAAGATATACACAGCTGCTCCAAGGTTTGCTTAAATGCTCAGGGACTCTTGTGCCAAAAAAAGATCTAACAAAAATGTTACAAGAAGTAACCAAATATAATCCATGGTTTCCTCAGACAGGTACTATAGATATTGACAATTGGGAAAGAATTGGAAAAAAATCTTTAAAGGCACAAAGTACAGGAAAAATCATTTCCCCTGAGATGTTCTCAACTTGGGACCTAGTTCATTCAGTTTTAAGTCTGTTGCGGCAGTGACATTATCTTAAGGAGGAGTCTTTTGCTCACATGCCTGTTGAATTACAAAGTGCAGTATTAGATCTTCCTGCAGTTTGCAAAGTCACTCTTATTGGAGCTGACAAACTTATCCCAGTTCCTACAGGAATTTGGGGTCCTCCACCTGAAAGGACAGTTGGTCTTATACTTGGAAAGGCTGATATAAATATAAAAGGAATAACTATCATGCCTAGTGCAATTAATGGTGATTGTGGAGATGAGATACAAGTTTTTGCATGTGCTATGGATATCTGGATTTTTGAACAGGGCTGGTGGGTGCAAACTAGCAGCATACAGTGGGAACCAAGGAGCTTAGTCAAGCCTGGAGCTGAGAAAGGACAAAGGAGATGGGAGGAACCCAAATGCCTGCTTTGTCAAAACATCATTTTAGCTGCAGCAGGGAACAGGCAGTGCACACTGGCTTAGGGCACCCAGGGACTGCACCTCTGTCCTGGAGATTATTGACAGCCATGGTTAGTCTTTTCTAAGCCTCTGTCAGCACAGGTCAGCATGGAGTGCCTGGCTCCCACCCTTTTATGTGCACAGGCAAGGTTGGTAGCATCTACAGCAGGTGGTGAATTGTTTGGGCATAACCATAGCAAAAGAGGAACCAGATACCGACAGATTCAATTCACAAATGGGACAGAAATTACCATGGTTCAATTGGCTTTTAAAAAATATAAATTAAGGTTATAATCAGATCCTTAGAACAGACACTGAGGTGTCATGTGTGCACAGACCCAGAGAACAGGGTACAGACAGGGAACCAAAGTAAAGGCACCAATAGGCCGTTTGAGCTAGAAAAACCTCAAAAATCACTTAAAAACTTGTCTAAAACCTAAAAATCCAATTCTATAAAATTCAGTGTTAGCCCATACTACACAAAAGCCTCAATCAGATTTAAATCTTGTAGAATTTTTGCTTGACTAAGAGAATTCAACCAATAAAGTCTACAGTGATTAAAAAAGCAGGAGTACACCTCTATCTCAAAGGGTTATTATTTTCTGACTGGCTTAAATCTTTATAATTTCTTTAGATACATCTTTGTTGTGTTAAGTCTTACAGAGGGATTCCACAAGTGTTGTTACGAAAAAAGGAAGTCTACATAAGTGATAATATTAACTCAAATTATAGTGAGTCTCACAGAAAGAGATCCCAGGAACACTGTTAGAAGAAAAGAAGGTCTAAGTACATGACAGTGTATGGAGATAACCAAGTAGGAAGCTACATAAAAGAAAGGGACACAAAAGTTGCCAGTATTCTTAAGACAAAATAAAATACTAAAAATATGTTAGTTATAGATAAAAGATTTTTATTTTTTCCAGATTCTTTTTATAAGAGAGCTCTGCTAATTGACCTACAAAAAAGCTCTGACTAGTCTTTTTATAATTACAAACTTAAAAAAAATTGTAAAAAATTATTATAATTCAATTTGGCCAAAAATATATTTGAATGCACTCTAATTTTATAAGCAAATTGTCTTGTGTGTGTTTTTATTTGTTTGTCTCTTTGTCCAATCTTTAAACAGCTGTTTTATTTGAGCTCAACAATTTTTCTTCTTTTTGTATTTTTGAAGCATTTGTGTGTAATTTAATTTAGCTTATAGAGAAATGTCAGCTAAATTAAAATATGCTTCCACCAAAGTTATCAGCTGGTCCAAATGATATTAAAACTGGTTTTATAAAAGTAATGCATAGTGTTGTTTATGTATGATGATTTGAGAGTCTTTCATAGTTCAAAATTAGTGTGTTAACTCTTGTGATTGGATTGTCATAGGTCATCAAAAATTTGTTAAGCTATTAAACAAAAATCCCTTGGGGTGGGAAGACATTAGATAGGACTCCAATTGAATAAAAAAGCTGCCTGGAATAACATTAACCAGTTTTTGTTCATTAATAAGGAGCCCCAATAAGCTCCATAGCCTTATGGGAGACACCCTTATAAATATTGTTCAATATATATTATTGTGATATATTTACATTGGTCATCATCAAAAGGTTAAGTTTTCCAAAAGTAAGACAATAAGATTTTCCAGTTAAAAGGTGCTATTGGTACAAGACTAAATTAAGAAACAAAGTAATGACAATTCTCTATTACTAATTTCATGGTATATTAAATGTATTCATGTCTTCCAAATGTACAGTATTCTAAAATGTAAAACTGGGATTGTTTACAGTGATAGACATCTGCCTTTCTCTTGTGCCCCAAATATTTGTAATAAGAAGTTCATGTCAAGCCAACATGAGGTCATAAGTCAAATGATAATTTTTTAACAAAAACCTATGTGATGTGTATGCTATGTGTGTGCCACTACATTTAGAGATACTTAGATATGAACAGCCTGGGCAATGTTACAAACTTCTTCAATGACACCCTATTAAAGGATAACAAATTAGGTAACAGCTTTTTATGTACTAAGTAGGGATGACTGATTAAAAGGTCTATTCTATTCCAAGATGGAGTTTTAAATGTGTTACAAAAATGTTACAGTACTCTGTATGGCTTTTGATTTCAAATTTTCTCTGTAAAACTATATAACTCTTGTCTGTTAACATTCTACATGGATTCTACTACTAGAACAGCCATAATTGGTAAGAAGTAACACTTCTCTGATTATACTTTATATTTTAAGGTGCTTAATACACAGATAAAATTTTAATAATTAAATTTACTTCTCCCACTACAGTGTAATGTCATTAACCTCTTTTGGGTATTGAACAACTGAGGTTTGGAGACAAAAAGTTAGAAAGATGGATGAGCTAAGTGGATAGCCAATATTTTGGATCTAGCCCTCTGAAGTTAATGAGGATCCAGGACATAAGAGAACCTTTGTGTGACATACTCTAACTTGGTTGAGTCTCTGATCTTCTGATCAAGGAGATTATGGGACCACAGAAGAAGGTGATTCTATGGTGTATAATGTGCCTAAGGAGAGTCACCGGGAGAGAAAAGTCTTCCAAACTTTCACAGAGAGCAACTTGCTCAAGCAATGGCCATGACTCATCCAGATGGCTGACACTGATGGAAGTACTGAGAGGCACTGTATATGGTTCCAAGATAAATCCTGAGGAGATTTAACTGGCCTTGATAGATATCTAGAAGTTAATTTTAATTAATACAGGTCTCAATTTAACTTGGTCTTGAACATCCAGCAGAAAAGTATGATCACAAGATATATAAAACAATGCCATAGTAATACTAATTTCTCTAAAAATTGGTTTTTCTTTGCCTAGAAACTGCCAAACTCCAAGTGACCATACAGATAAAAGCAACAATCAGTGTGTTAGATTCTACTGGGATTCACCAAATCTACCTCATAAAGGGAGTTCATAACTGGTAAACTACAACAGGATTTCTATCTGAGGCCATTAGATTTAGCTCTCTGGAGGGGGTTTCTGGTTGTGGTCTTCCTTTTACATTGACCTTTCTCAGCTTGAAGCAGTTAAGATGAAAACTTCCCCCAGTTTTCCTAACTGCAGTTAGGAATAGCTCTTCAGAGGAAAAATATTATGTATAGCTAAGTTAGTTACCAGTGTTACAGGCAATTAGACAGGGCTAAATGACAAAAAAGGATATCCAAATAAATAAATAAAATATAATATCCCAGTACAGTTAATAACTTGGGGATGAAGGTATGTTTGTACATTAACAGGTCATAAAATATCACTGTGGGTGCCATTCTGGAACATGTGGCCATAGAAGAGATATTTAAATTTGTGAAGTCTGCTGCCACCAGACCCATCTTGGAATCTACAGTGGACTGAACATGAACTTGTTCAGTGGACTGAGTATGAACATGCTTCTACTTTTACTGCTGTTCTTAGTCTTCTACTTGCAGGCCAGTGGAGAGAGAGGGAACTGCATGAAGGGGGCAGCACAGGCATCCTTCTGAGGAGGGTGGAAACAGAGTCTCTGTCCCTCAGCAGAGTATGGAGAATCAGGAGGAAAGCCTGTCTTGCCCAGGCAAGCTCGAGGCCTAGGTCTGATCACAACACTGCAGACCCAGCAGCCTGAGTGCAGAGCTGCCACTGACCCAAAGGCAGCTTTTGCTATGCCCAAGCATAGAGCCACGCCCAGCAGAGCCTCGATGTTCAGAGCTATAAAGAGGCCCAGTGTCAGGGGCTGGAACTCAGAGCCCACTCAGTTTGACTCCTCAATTCCAACCTTGAGTGGTCAACTTACCAAGGGCTACTTGGGGCTCCAACTACTTCACAAATGTCCTTTGGGGAGTGAGATTTATGGTTTAGGTAAAGCTCCACGTGTGACTCCAAACAAGATCCGGCAACATCCCTTGGCTCAGGCCTCCTTCTCCATCTGGAAGGCCAGCAAGCATCATTTCTCTGACCTCTTCCCATGGTCATGGCTCTCTTGACCACAGCTAGGAATGAACTCAGATTGCCAGACAGGGGTCATCTTCCCACTACAAGTCTCTTAACCTTGCCCATGGTGACATATTCATGGCTCCAAAGATTAAAGAACTTTTGTCTTGTGGGGCTATTGTTCTATGTACTGCACTGCCTGATACTCTGCACCTGTTTTCTCATCACAGTGGGGCTACTTAGTGCCCCATCCCCGAGTGCAGTGAAGTTTGAATGAGGTCCCTTTTCAGAGGTACAGCATCCCGATGCAGATGCACTGGTGCAGAAGGTGTGCTTTGAATATCATCTGTAGGAGCGTCAAGGTATACACAGAAGTTTGAGGTACACTGGTGTCAAGGATTTAGGGCTGACTGAAGATCAGATCACCTAGACTCTAGTCCCAATTCTACCACTCACTCACTTTAAAATAAGGGACCCATTCAAGCATTTCCCATGAGCCGAGACACTGACCTAGATGTGTTCTGAGGCTGGCTGCTCCGTTACTTTATGACGATGTCAAAAGTGCGAGTGGTGGAATTGCAGACAGAAGCTACTTGCTAGTTAGGGGAAGTTTTAAGCAGTGGAGCTCAAGTCAAACCACGAAGGTGACCACCCAGTCTGCCTAGCCAGAAGTCACTTGTCCATTGTTTGTGATTTTTAAGAAACCAGTGTCTTCTAGGATGCTGGACTGGAGCTGTAATAGGCCCCACATGTTGTACGTGATACAATGAGCCAATTGTGAAATATCTCAACTCATATTCCTCATAATAAAGGCAGAGTTCAGTTTGTAGATTCTTCACTCTCTCTGGCCACCTTATCTTACACAAAGGCTGGCTTCTTAATGGAGACAGAGGCATGGAAGCGCCCTGGAGCACTGCGCAGTGGGCTGGCACAGTCAGTCTGATTGGAGACCAGCCCAGGCTCACTGGCCCAGAGGCAAGGGCTTCCTGCCCTCCAGGGACAGGCCCATGTCCCCCTGACTTCTTGCCCTCCGCATTCTGCCATCTTAACTGAACTCCAAAGGCCCTTCTCATACCATGGCTGGGGAGGTCCACTTGTTCACTTGAGGCCTCTCTCCTCAACCTTAATGAAGACAAATCCTCTGCCACCACTGAAGCACAAACAGAAAACCAGTTTAAGTATAGAATTCTGAGTTAGTAAGCTGACCAGTTCAGTTTTCCACCTATTCCAGGCCATAAATGAAAAGAGAGAAATTATTCTACATTTCCACGGGCCCAAGCAAGAGTTCACACTAAACCTGACTGAGAAGGGAAGAGAGAAGGTGTTCTAGAAGTTTCCTTACCAGGAAACTCAGGTGAAAGCACCCCAGGCAAATAAGGGAGAACGTTCCCAGGATGGACTGGGTACCCACAGGCCAATTCCATTGCCTTGGGGTTCTCCATCTCCTCAGGTGGGCTGGGCAGGCCCTTGCCTGGGGTGGGTGGATGGCCCCATGGTCAGGGGTTGGAGGAGGTGACTTGTGGCCTCACACTCATGGGTTGTGACCTCAGGTCAGGGAGTAGCACTGTGTCTGGCATCTGTAGTGGCTGACTTGCTGGAGGAGGGGCTCTCCCACTGGATATAGACACCAGAGTAGAGTCTGTGGGAGGCAAGCAAAGCATAGTGCAGGTGTGGGGCCAAGAGTCTGGCAAAAGCTGGGCACTGGACAGAAAGGACAACTGGAGAAGTTTGGCCATGCCATTCAAGCTCAGAGGTACTGAATGCCAAGCTGAAAGCTTTGGGAGGACTTGTGAATTCAAGAAAACTGACACTACTGTGGGAGCAGCAGGGGCTCCTTCGTTCAAATGAACCCTGGATAAACCTCACCTAATGGAAGTGAGCAGTACTGTGCCCCTACTCAGCGCCTAGCAGCACCCGAAGTGACTTCCCATGGCATCTTAGCTAATCCTCTTAACAGTCTTGTAGGTAGGAATATTAATCTCTAAATGGAGCTCTGGAAGATCGCATGATTGACCCTACTTTTGAGCTTTTCCTGAGTTCATGCTTTGCTAAGTGCCTTTGTAGTCTCTCCCATTGGTGGAGTTCCCCTCTTATTGGATTTCCATTGGCCACAACACCTCACTGCCCATGAGAACAAGGATGCCAGGTGCAATCTAGACCTCAGAGGCTGCGAGGCTTCCATCTGCCCTGACCTTCTGCCACCTGCACAGAGGACTATTCCCACAGCCAGCTCAGAGACGGGAGGCTTGCCTGGGTCAGCCCTGCCAGCCTCCTGCACCTCCTCTGCTGAGGTGTTACCTCTGAATGAGGGTCTCTGGCTGAGCTATTAGTGCTCATCAGCCTGGCTGTGGTTCACTGATACTCAGAAACAACCAAGCCCACTTCCTGGAGTTCTAGAGAGGCCCTGTGCAGACAACCCACAGAGGCCCTTCAACTAGAGCTTCCACTAGAGAATTTGAAAACTTTGGGGAGATGTGGGTGGTGAGGGTTGCAGAGTGATGTGAGTGTATTTAATGCCATTTCTAAAATGGCCAAAATGGGAAAGAGTACATATCTTTTACTACAACTTTCAAAACAACACTATGGGGCACATGGAAAGTGTCTGACAAATGTTAGCAATTATTAGAAGGTCGGCGGAGCGTGGTGTGATCACACACTCTGGCTGAACTGCAAGGAGTGGTTGTTTAAGTCTTGTGAGTGAACAGGTCCCGCATGACTGCCTGGCCTCTCAGCCAGTTTCCCACACTTAAGGGCAGAGAGGCATTGGCAAGGAGAGAGCAGGGAGAATGATATCCAAGTTAGGACACTTCTTGGCAGAGTCTAGCTTAGCCCCCCATTGTGGGAAACCGAGGAGCAGAGGGGTAAGGCAAGGTCTCTCAGTAACTGGTGGCAGATCTAAAACTGGAAGTGGAATGCCCAACTCCTAATCCAGTCTTTTTCCAGTCTACGCAGACAGGTGCCACAGTGCTTCAGCTAATCACTGGCAGTGGAGTCTCAGGCACCTGCAGATGGGCCTTCAGGACACAGGACACATCTCGAACAATGTGAGCAAGACATTAACTAGCTCACAAAGTGGTTTCTGCCTGGGCTGCTTTTAACATGGTGACAATAAGATCAAATATTGGGTTTTTTCTCTTTCTTCTTCTTAATATCAAGCCAAATACATTCAGCCCGAAGTCTGTACTTTAGTTTTCAACAGGACTAATTAAAAGAAAAAATACATATTAAAAGGCCAATTTGATTACTGCTACACATTAGTAATGCAGTGAATAATTGATTGAATGTCTATGTTAATTGCTTCCTGAATCTGTGATTTTGCTGCTGAATATCAAAGAGCTGTTGCTATTTTGGAATTAGTAATAATTTTACCACACTCAGACGGCAGAGCTTGCTACAAAAGATTATTCCTTTGGGCTTAAACGTACCTCTACTTCCTGCTCATTCCCTTTATCCCTGACTGCTGGTTTTCTTTCTCCTCTAGATTCCTGTCCACTACCTAATCCTAGGGCCAGGGTCTCACACTTGGGTCCATGTCAGACTCCCTAGAGAGCTTGTTGAAATGCATGCCTTTGTCCTGCCCAGGTCCTTACCCAGCAGGCCTGGGAGCCCACACTTAGCAAGGGTCCTGGAGGCTTGGTTGGAGACAATACTACCACAAGAGCTGGTGGGGTGGAGAGGGCTGATGAACACCGACTTCAAACTCTAAGCAATGCACTGCTGTCATCACTTTGCTGGTGGGTCTCCTTCCTCATGGGCTGTTCTACTGAGATGTCCTGGGGCCCTTCCAACTCAAGTTCTCTAGAGTGGGTTTATGGCCAGCCTTCTTCAACTTGCTTTCTTCTGTATACTGTCCAGCAAATACAGTCTCTGCCTGACCCTTCTTGTTTATAAACCAGAAGCCTCTTCTACTCTAAAACCGTTCCTTCCCCAAAAGTCCATTTGGGAACCAGTTTCTACCTGTTTCCATTATAAATCATACGGACATATTCATTTCTGCTACTCTAAAATTTTTTTTTGAGAGTTCTGTTTGTTCTCCCAAGGGTCCTTTGATTGCTCATTGTGTCCTGCATGCAGTATCTTATCTCTCTGAGTTACACTGTCTTCTGCTTCCCATATCATCTCCATCTTCTCCTGGTGTCTTTTCTCCCTGGTGTTTTGGTTCCTGCTTCCTTCAGACAAGGGAACAGACATCTGCTAAGCCTGGAGATCTAATTCCACACAGTACTCAACAGCTGTGTGGGACTTTATGGGTTGGGGTTCACTGGCAGGGCTCACTGCCTGGAAGACCTGCGTGGCAGTGGCCTTGAGCATCTCTTTTGGAGCTGGTGAGTTTCCCTCCAGCAGAATCCATCACCCCGTCCCTGCCTGGCATTCTCAGAGCACACTGGACTAGAAGCTCTGCTCCTGCTGACTTGCTGTTCTGCTGACCTTCTCTCCATTCTGCCCTTCTATCAAGGTCCAGATAACCTTAACCTCCCAGGTAGATCTTCTGGGTGGTTATCATTCTCTTAGTTTTCCCATGTATAATTTCTAATGATTCTTTAGGCTTCTCTATACATATGTGGCTTATAAAATGTAGGTATTTTGAAATACTACTGTCTACTTTTAATGTTTTTATGAATAAATTAGGTCACAAGTGGACAGAACCTGACATAGCTTACAGTATTAGCTGAAAATATAAACAGATCTCTGCACAGGAGGGGTGGAAGAGTGGGTCACAGGGAAGAGAGAAATTTGGGGATGTAGGGAAGATTTATGGCGTGGGAGGCCTTAAGGGGAGAAGGGACTTGAAGGCAGGCTCCTGGGGGCCTGTCTGTCCCCACAGGGAGTGTGGTTGGTCCATCTCCAAGACCTGCCTCTTAGGGCCCAGAGCACTGTAACACCCCAGGCCCCTGTTGTCAATGAGACACTGCCCAAGCCTATGGTGCATCATCTGTCCTGGCTGCCTGGCACTGGGCATCCCAGGCCAGACGTTCCTCCATGGGAGAAACCCAAGGATGGGGATGGATGAGGTGAGGCTCTCTAACCACCTTCTCTTAGGTCCTAGCATCATCATTAGGGCACCCAGGGCTCAGCTATGTAAGGACCATACGAGGTCACCAGGAAAAGCATGAGCATGGTTTCCAAGCCACAAAAGGGCTAACTTTACAGTGCACAGAATGGAACCAGCACACACATGCATATGCCACGGGTGTAGATCAGAACCAACGGTGGCTTCGTGTATGCACGTGTGAAAGTCAGAGGCAGATTTGAACACTGTGGACAGGAGGAGGCAAGGGCAAGCAATGGGGCTTGGCAGGAACTGTGGGGAAGAAGGAGTGGCTGCAGGAGAAGATCTGGAGCCAGGCAAGCTCAGGGAGTGTTCTGGAGAGGGCAGGTTTCCCAGTTGATTAAGATGTGGGGTTTGTGGAGGGAGCAGGGATGTTGGGAGTTCTGCTGGGGTTTGTGTGTGCAGTGAATCTTTACAGAGGCAAGGGTAGCCATGGAAGGTTCTTGAACAGGGAGGGATGGGTAGACAAAGACTCAGGAAGGATTGGCTGGCAGTTGTGGCAGCCCCATCCCTGATGGGGGCTGGGGTCGGGAGGCTTGGAAAGGTGCACAGAAGCCCTTGTTCCTAGCACCCATGAACAGGAGGGAGGTCTCCCACAGGCTGCCTGGCTGGCACCCTCTGGAGAAGGTGGGCTGAAGGGAGGCTCTGATATACAAGGCTATAGTTTGGAGTTTTGCCCAAGTCAACAGCTTTCTAGGATAACCTAGAGCTGGGCTGATGCTTTGAGGGAGAATCTGACTTTGGGAAACAGACTGGAGTCTATATCAGAGGCCTATGTGTTTGGCTGCAGACACAGCAGGGAACTCAGAGGTCATGCCTGCATTCAGGCACATGCTGCCTTTAATGGGAATGGGAATTTAATGGGCATCATCTCATTTTCTCTGCATGATAACTTGGGCTGCAGGGACTTCTTATGTGTTCTGTGCACAGATGTGGGAGCCAAGACCTTATCCAGGGCCTGCAGCTCACTGTGATGGAGCCAGACCTCACATTCAGATCTGTGGATGGTGTCCTAGCCTACGGAGAAGCCACTGCCTTCTCGTGTGGATGGAGCTTGCCCTGTAGGCAGGCAGGGATGAGGTGTCCTGCCCAACTCAGCAGAACATGTTCCCAGGCATGCATGGCTTCTCTGGCCACCTGGGCTTGGAATGCATGGGCTCTGCCTTCCTGCCCAGCCAACTTGGGCTGAGCGGGAGGCTAACTCTGAGCTCAGCCAGAGCAATCATTGCAAGGTCCTGTGTCAGTGAGCAGAGCCAGACAGCAAGTGCAATTGGTTTTGTGTGGGGACCAAGTTCACGCTGACCATTTCCTGTTTGTTTCATGGCACACTTGGCAAAGAGTATACAAGGTACTTCAATACTGGCAAGAATAGGCCTAAGTTAAAAATGTGATTTAAAGAAGAACATGGGTTAAGGGAGGGGTGCTAAGTTCTTTCCTGAGCACGTCCTCAGACCAGCAGCATTCCCATCATCCAGAATGTGGCAGGAATCCAGGACCCCAGGTGCCACCCTAGACCAGCTGAGTTAGAATCTGCACTTAGCAAGATGCTAGGAGAAGTGGAGCATGGGAGAGCTTGTGCAGCAGGTCCAGGTGGTCCACAGATGTGCAAAACCATCAGGCTGCCACAACCATCCCTGAGAGAGGCCTGGGCCTTGGTGCCAGTACGGGTTTCCAGCTTTGTGCTCAGACTTTCCCACTGTAACCCAGGAAGGCAGTGGCAGGGATAGTTCAAGATCTTGGCGTTTTGGCATTCCATGTTCCAGCCTTAATCCCCAAGGAACAGCCTGGAAATCTCAGGACTGAAGAAACCTGAGGCTGAGCGAGAGCCAAGCAGGAATCTCTGGAAGCTCCAATGTCCTCATTAATCTCCTGCCCTCAGAATGGATTGTTTGCCTGAGAGGAACAGTCAGTGCCTTTGGGAATAGCAAGGGGCAGGGGCTGTGAGAAGGCCTAGGATGCAGCCTGCAGGTGGTGTCCTGCAAGCTTGCAAAAGAACAGTCTCTCTTGGGAGGCCATGGCTTGTATTCTGGGCAGTGGGACAGGGAAAGACAGGGTTACCAGGGTGGCCAAGATCTCCTTGGGGATGTGGAGGGACCCAAGGCACTGTGCTGTGGGAGGATGGATGCTTTGCTGGGAGTCTGTGGACCAGGAGCCTTGTCCAGCACTGCCAGTGAGAATGGTGCTCAACCATGTGCTATGATAGAAAACTTGAGTCCACCTTCTCCGACCTCCCAGAGTCCAGAATCTCACATGTCTGAGTCTGTTTGTCATCTGCAGCTATGTGAAGGTTTGACATCTTTGACCCTCAGTTTCTGTTTCCATGAAGTGGATCTGCAGACCGACCAGAGTAGTTAAAAATAAAATGAGTGGCTGTGTCAAGCACTGGTGAGGATACGGTCTACTCCCACCCTGGTGGTGGGAGTGTGAAATGAATGGGTGTGTTGGAAAAAGATTTGGTAGTTTGAAGAAAAACTGAACTTACACCTACCCTACGGTCCAGGAATTCCACTTCAAGTAAGACAAATGAAAATATAAGTGTACACACCAGGACCTGCATGCGCATAAAGACTCACTCACAATAACTTGGCTGGAGCCACCTTACCTTTGACAAAGGGGCCGAACAGGTTCACTGGAAGAAAGACAGCCTCTTTAATAAATGGTGCTGGGAAAACAGGCTCTCCACATGCTGACGACTAAAACTACACCCATGTCTATCACCATGCACTAAACTAGAGTCAAAATGGATTAAAGATCTAAATATTAAAACACAAACACTAAATCTACTGGAAGAAAAAGTAGGCAGAAATCTTGAAGACATGGGGGTAGGTAGAGAGTTCATGAACAAAAAACAAACTGCACGGGATACACTTCAAGGAATCAACAACTGGGATCTCATCTTCTTGAAAAGTTTTGGCACATCAAAAGAAATCACCAACAGAGTGAAAAGAAAATCCACGAATTGGGAAAAAATTTTAGCCAACTGCCCCTCAGACAAAGGACTTCTATCTAGAACATATAAAGAACAAAAAATCAGGCCCCCCAAATTCAAAGACCCAATCCAAAAATGGGCATCTGAGATAAATACACACTTCTCAGATGAAGAAATGCTAATGGCAAATAAATATATAAAAAATGTTCAACATCATTGGTCATTTGAGAAATGCAAATTAAAACAACACTGAGACTCCATCTCACCCCAGAAAGAATGTCTATCATCAAGAAATCAACTCATAACAAATGCTGGAGGGGCTGTGGGGAAAAAGGAACCCTTTTCCACTGCTAGTGGGAGTGTAGATTGGTGAAACCACTGTGGAAAACCGTATGTAGATTCCTCACAAAACTAGGATTAGAAGGCCCACTTAACCCAGATATTCCCCTTCTGGGTATTTTTCCAGAAGAATTAAAAACATCACACCACAGCTATATATATGCACCCATATTTATAGCAGCACAAATTGTGATAGTTAAATCTTGG
Source organism: Chinchilla lanigera (assembly GCF_000276665.1). Taxonomy (NCBI): domain Eukaryota; kingdom Metazoa; phylum Chordata; class Mammalia; order Rodentia; family Chinchillidae; genus Chinchilla; species Chinchilla lanigera. Next base: position 1,935,165 of record NW_004955561.1, read on the forward strand.
AAATAACCCAAATGCCCATCCACTGAGGAATGGATAAGAAAGATATGGTGTTTTTATACAATGGAGTATTACTCAGCTATAAAAAAGATAAACTCGAGGCTTTTATAGGTAAATGAATGCAACTAGAGACCATACTCAGAAGTGAAATAAACTGGACCCACATGTGTAGACATTGTGTTGTCTACCTAGTGTAAGAATGTGAAAGAGTAAATGGAACCCAAAATGTACAGCAGATGTTGGGAAAGGGAAGGAAATTGCTCAAAAGAGGAGACAACTGGGATGAGGGAAAGGAGAAAAGGAAAGAAGACAGGGAAAAAATATGTATGTATACAGAAGGATGGCAGGGATAACTGTACTGCTGATATCTGGTGGTTTGTTGAAAGGAACAATTAATGCTTTATTTATTGACCAATTTTGCATGCTTATATCTGGTGATCTGAAGGACTAATTTGAAGACAACAGTATGCAACAACAATTTGCATACTATCATAATTTTTTATAATGAAACTATCATTTCATTTATAATAATGAAACTATCATTGATAATTTTTTGTTTTTATTTTTAATACTCTTTATTCACTTGATTAATCTTGCATTCTTACATCTGGTAATCTGACCAACTTCGATGAAGATAAAAATACATAATATAACAACCACTGTTAATCCCTATCATTTTGTTGTGAAACCCTGTATCATTCTTACTGTTTTTGCTTTGTTTTGTTTCTGTCTATGTTCTTGGCATTTTGCTATTGCTCTTTTTTTAAAATTCTCTTTAAAAAAAAAGAAAATAAAATAACTTGGCTGGGGAACAACTCTGATATCTACCTATGGGCCAGACAAACTACTGTGATGTAGTCATACAATGAAATAGTACACATCCCGGAAAAAGAATGGAGCACTGATACCCATAGTCACATGGATAAATCCCACAGACATGTAGTGTGAAAGAAGTCAGACATGAAGATCTTGTGTGTCTCCAGTCATATGAGGTCCAAGAGCAGGTCAACTGATGTGTAGTTGTAAGAGCCATGGTTGCCTCTAGGCCAGGGAGGAGAGGATAGCTGGAGAGGGGCCCGGGGCCTTCTGGGGAATTGGCGATCTGCTAAAACTGGATCTGGGTAAGGACTCCCCTGGTGGCTTATGTGGCTGGAAACAGCAACTCCCCCACTGGGTATTGAAGTGTGTTTGCTTTACTCAGTGAGAGAAAGAGAGCTGGTGGGACTGCCCTGTGAACGAGGTGCTCTGAGAGCATCAGGATGGGTGCTGGGCCCCTGCTCCTGGGCCCCACCAAGTGCTGCTGTGGAGAAGTCAGAGTCTAGTAAGGGAAGCATCACACACTCTTTCAGGCCTCTGTTTCTTGCTCTGGGAAATGGGGGCATGACAGGTCTCTTAGCTGCTGGAGACTGTGCTGCCCAGGTGGAGCACAGGGCCCAGCTGGGTGGCATGGAGGTCTGTAGCTGCCTACACTTAGGAGGCTAGGCAGTGCCACCCTGACCCAGGCCCTCGCACAAGAGTAGTAGGGCTACTCGAGGAGCTCAAGGAAGTGGTGATCACCTCTGGGTAGTGGGTGGTCTGGCTTCCCTGCGGGACTCAGTCCACTGAGTAGCTGTGACGGAGAGGACAGGCTGAGCCCAGCCACTGATGGTCACAGCCCAAGGTCCTGTGTTGCAGGGCAGCATGCACAGGACCCTTGGTCCTCTGGCGGCCATGGGCATCTTGGACTGCTTTAAACCAGAGGACACTTCCTGCCACAGGACACCAGGCAGCCACTGGCCTCTCTTTTGCTCCCTTCCTCACTCTCAGGCCTGCTCTCCTCCTTCAATTCAAGTGCCACCTGTTTTTGCAAATACTTTTATTTGAGCATGGTCTCACTCATTCATTTCTGTGTGTCTATGGCTGTATGTACATAAAAGAGCAGACTTGAGTCACTGCAACAAAACTCATCAAAACTGCAACACCTAAGATATTACTGACACAAGCCTTCACAGCAAATTCATTGACCTCTGCCCTAGACTAAATTCAGACTGTGAGGTTGTACACATATTTTTGTCATATCCTCACAATATCTTCACAGGAGCTTGGGCACTATTATGATACTCACTTTATGGATGTGGAAGCTGAGGTTCAGAGGTGATGGGACCTGCCCAAGACCATGTAACCAGCAGGGATTTGAATCAACCAAGACCACGTCCTTGTATTCCAGAGCAGTCTAACTGCACATACACGACAAATCCAGCAAGAGCAGTTTGCAGCAGACATTGGGAGTACAAGGAGGGTGGGGAAGACTTGGTAATAGGGCCAGAGCAGCTCCCACGGCAGAGTCTGAGCGGACTCATTTAAAGAGAAGAGATGTAGCTGGATGGGGGAGAGTGGAAAGCCAGAAGCGCAGGCCATGTCTTTGGGGCAGGGCAGAGGCACAAGCCAACCAGGAGCATGGGTGTACCAGATGAGGTCCAAGGAGGGCCCTAAGAAGACATGGGACCTCCATGCAGACACCCATGGGGTAGGTCATAGGTCCACTGAGTCTGCCCAGGACACATCTGTGAGAGGCATTAGAAAGGTTGATTGGACACAAGTGAAGTTCACACTCAGAGAGAACAGAGAGTGGCCTCAAGAGAGGCACATTATGGTCTGGGGTTGGGGTTTTCATGGGCCTTGAGGGTGTTTTCAAGATCGGAGACCTAGGGTGTGTGATCTTTCTGTCTGTTATGTCGCTCACTGGCAGGTGAGGTTAGATTGCAAGCCATCTGCTTGTGTCTGAGGTTTAGAGATGTGCTGCCTGCTTAGCCGTGCCTCTTCCTTCAGGCTGGAAGTTTGTGGGAGGAGAAGTGCAGGCTCTGTTTATAGGTGAAGAGCATGAGGGGCCCTGGTTTATAGGTTTATTGCATCTTTAAGACCCTAGATAATTTTTTTTGGAGTCCCCTGGAATGGAGGAAAGCATTATAACCTTGGATAACTTTGTTTTTTGAAGCTGCAGTTTTTTAAAAGTCCAATTAAAAAGTTATGATGTTCTCGTCTGCTTTTTACCTATCTTGTTCTAGTTTGCTCAATAGGAACTGCAAAACACTCTGAAAATGATATCTGTGGGCATCCATTGGGTCCCCAAAGGCTGGCAAGTGCACAGGCTGGAGACAAGGGAAATGCAGCCAGAAATGCCTCTCTAGGTATTGCAAGGAGTTGCAAATTCCCCAGGTGCAAGGTGGGTTCTAAGCAGGGAATAACTCCTGCAAGGCACCAGCCACCTGAACTTGACCAAGCAATTTCACTCGCAGAGACTCAGTTTCCTCCACTGTAAAATGGGGAATGCTACAAGCTCGCACAAGGGCTGAAGGCATTGGTATTTGCAAAGCACATCAAACAGTGCCTGGCACAGAGTTAAGTATGGAGAATGGCTTGTTAGATAAACACAGAACACAAACAAGATCCAACTTCAGCAAATATCAGCTCCCAACTTTTTTGCTCCAAATGATTCACATGCTGTTCAGAATTCTCTGGGCTCTCAATGTGGTTAATTTAAACACTGCAGCAGTGTGATGAACCTGAGCGGCATTTCAATGAACACAGACCTTATTTTTAACAAGACACACTTTGGCACTTGTGAGAACATTTAAAAATACCTTCCCCGTTCCAAAGCAGCACTGTGTGGCAGCTAGGTCCAGGGAGAAATCCTGAGTTTTGAGGTCATGATTTTCTTGGGGCCTGAGTTGTGCGGTGTTGGCCCAAGATGCCTGCAGAGGCAGGCATGTACCAGCAGGGCTGACAGTGGGAAAGAGGCTCTCGGGTACTGGACCAGTCCCAGGCTGATAGCCACTGGCCTCTTTGCTCCACTCTGGAGGGAGACTCTGCACCTTCCCTTCAACAACCACACAGGGCACCTGTTACAGGCCTGTACCATGGGCCCAGGCGTAGGCAGGATGGAAGGGTCCTCGCTCCCAGGCGATGGCTCTAGGGAAACAGTGGACATGGAGATGCGTAACAGCTGCCCCGGATCACCACAGGGGTTTTTACATGCCCTGTAGGAAATAAAGTAAGAAAAGGGGGACAGTGGAAATGCTGCATCTGTAGTGAAGAAGGGTCTGCAGGTAGGCAGCAGGGGCTTTGGCTTGAGTTGAGAGTGGTAGAGGAGGAAGCATCAGTCATGCAAGATCTTACCAGAGTGTTGGCGGCAGAGGAAGCAGCTGTTGTAAAATGCCAGCATGGGGGCTGTGCATGCTGGACTCACAGCAGAGTGGGGTGTTGCAACGTGATGTATTGGGGAGACTGAGAGAAGTGACTGGCAGAGGCAGGGCCAGACCCCAGGAGATAGAGACATGTCTGGAGGTGCTGGGTGGACTGTGTCATGTGGGACAGAGGCACAGGGAGCAGAGGGCAGCTCACATTGCAGAGCCTCAACGGGCACCGTGCACACTGCAGTTATGGTGTCCCTGTGCTGCTCGGCCTGGAGGCTCTGAACTGGCACTGTGCTTGGCACATAGTAGGTACTTCATAAATATTTAATAAAAAGAAACAGAGGCCAGCTAGGTCCATATTCTTCCCACAGGGGGGCTGTGGGGAGACCTGTGCAGTGGAAGGGTTCTCCCTTCCAGGGCTGTGACAGAACCTTAGTCCCCAGCAAGTGTGCTTGTTTTTAAGCCAAACATGGGCTTCCTGCTTTTCCTTTGTTTCAGTTTGTTCTTGTGCATTTCTTCAGTTGGCTCTGCCATTGGGCAACAGGAGCGCAGGATGTGATTTATACCAGCAGTGCCCTGAGGCCCTTGGAGGAGGCTGGGAGCCCTCAGCCTGGAATCTTACTGGTCCCTTGACTGGGAAGGATTATATTTGGATGGATGCATGGAGTTGTAGTAAAACATTGATGTACAAGCATGTGAGGAACAATAACTAAAACGCAGCTCGTCCACTAACAAGTTATTTCTTTCACAACTTCCTTCACATCCAATAAAAGCCTGTGCTGTGTCTGATTTGTCCATCAAAACAGTCAACCATGCCTCAAAAAGGAAAAGCTGATTCTTTGACCCTAAGCTTATTTATCCCCAGCCGCAGTGCATTTTGCTCCCTTACAGTGAGACAGTCTTGGGGTTGTAGGCTCCTGGTCTTGACTGAGTATTTCACTCAAGCATTTCGTATTCCAGGGGGATGACTACAGATGATGTGAGTCATTTCAACCATGTCTCACGGACAACACCGGGTAGTTTTGCCAATGTGAGCCCATTTAATCTTTCTGTGAGAGAATTCCTGATGTCCAACTTACAGATGAGGAAAGTGAGGCCTGAGAAGCTTCAGGGCGGAACAAGATTGTCTGGTGGTGTTCAGACTGGCCTAGCTCTTCTACATTGGAACTGTGCCTTTTTTCCACTACAAGGAGCCAGTGTGAGTGCAAAAGCACAGGGACACACAGTGATGCTGGGATGACACTGTGCAGGACACCAGCCTCAGCCAGCAGCCAAACTCAGCACGGGCTGAAAGACACACAGAGGCTGTGCCCACACCCCTGACAACAGCTCCCCGGAAATGCGAGTCCACAATTCCTGGTCAAGTGCCTCTTGCTCACTGGGCCCTGAATACACTCTGTCAGCCTAGACAGATGCAGTCACTGCCATCCTGTCAGGGGCCACCTGGCCAAATGGTAGCTGCAAGGCCAAGAGCCGGGCTAGGAAGTGAGCTTGCACTGTGGACTTCAGGGCAGAGCAAGAGCCAGTCGGGCAACGGGGAAGGGACAGAGGAAGGGATGCAGGGAAGCTCAGAGAGGGGAAGAGAAGGCACCAGCTGGAGGGGTGGGGAAAGGCAGGGAAAGCAGGGGTGAAGCCCTGTGGCATTTCCATGGACTAAATCTGACAGCCCTGTGAGGCAGGGAGGAGTAGGGGGTCCAGGTCATACCCTGTGTTTTAAGGGTGGAGTTCAGAGTTTTGCCTCAAGTCCTCTCTTGTTTCCCTTTTGTTGGTTCTGACGCTGCCTGCAGGTGTCCAAACACCTGGTGACACCTTACTTCTCTACTAGGTGCCTACTAACAGCCAGAGGGTACTGCCATGCCCCCTCCCCCTGTCAGTAACCTATATATGCAAGAGAAGGGAAGGTTATACTCTTTCGCTCTGTGGCTGACCACCTCTCCAGGCAGAATGGGGCATTTACCCATGGCTGATAGTTCCAGTAGATCCTCAACCTCACTGCCCACAGGAGCCTGCATTTGTTAAATCTGTGCCTCAACTCTTTCTTCATTACTTTCCACTTCTAGCCAATCCTTATGCTCCAGTTTCTGTCCCACGTTCCCAGCTCTCAATAGCTCCCACCCACCTTGCATGGTCACTACAGGACAGCTTGCTGTTATGGTTTATGTCTGTGTGTCCCCCCAAAGCCTCCTGTGGCCCTGGGGCAGGCTATTAGAGTTTGAATATGGGTGTGAGAGTTGCACCCACCCGGGAGTGGATAGTTTGCATATGTAAGGACAGGAAAAGAGTGCTTGGGGCATTCCTCCCCCATTCCACCCCGGTGTAAGTTAGTTGTTGTTTAGCTGTGCTGCCGCCCTGAGATGCAGCCCTCTGCCACGTGCCACTCTGCCTTATAATCTGCCAAGTACGGATTGAAACTTCCACGAACTGTAAGCGAAATAAACCTTTCCTTCCTTAATTTTGGGCGTCAGGTATTTTGTCCTAGCAGCGAGAAAAAAGTAACCAAGACACTTGCATGCACCCAAGCCCAGTGGGTCTCCTCCAGCCATCCCCTCTCTAGCCTCCGACCTCAGCAAATCGTCATTATTCTCAAGTGCTCAGGTGAAACCCAGGGAGTCACCCTTGACTCCTCTCGGTTCTCACCTGTCCTACCCAACCCATAGGCTATCTCCAGGTAGAGCACATTCTGTCCCCTTTGTACCCCTGTCTCTGTCCTACCCAGAGCCGGGCTGCTGCTCTCACTGATCTGGGTGTTTGCAACTCTCTCTGGCTTGTACATGTGTCCAGCTCTTGCCCAGCTTCCTCCAGCAGCCGGATGGGTTTTTCCAAAGCATAGGACAGAGCAAATTGCTCCTTGCTCAGACACTTCATGGCTTGCTCTGTAATGAGAATCCCACATCAGCTGCATTCTGTGGCCTGAAGACCTATAAGATCTGGCCTCTGCCCACCTGTCCAGCCTCCTTGGCCTCACTTCCTTCATCACTCACTGGACCTACCTTGTTGTCTCACTAACATCAAGTTTGCTGCTGCCACTGGGCCTTTGCATTTGCATTCCCTCCACCTGTGGCCCATTCTCCCACATGTGTCTCTCCCTCCCATGATTCAGAGCTTGGCTCCTATCTGCTTGATAGAGGAGCAGCTCTTGGTCAGCAACTTGGTAAGCAGCTCTTGGTAAGCATCTCTTACCACCTTGCCCAGTTTGTCTGATTCTCTACTTTTAATCTCATCATTTTTTTTTTTTTTTGGATGATCTCAAGCCACTTTCTGCTTTGTTTACATGTCTGATGTCATGTAGAGTGTCACTAGAGTGCAAGTTCCATGAGAACAGATGCTCTGTTGTTTAATTCACTGGACCATCACTGTTTAGAACTGCACCCAGCAAGCAGTAGGTGCGCTGTGAACAGTGGCTGGCTTCCTTGGTGCCTTGCCTGGATGTCTCTGCCTCCTGTGGTGCTTTCCCCTTACTGGTTATTTTTATCTGTGAAAGACATTTTTGGAGAAGATAAACAGGGCATTTGTCTGTTCCTGAACAGAACCATGATGTCATCACTTTTATTCAGTTGTGTCCTTACTCTGCGGTTATGAAAAGGTGGTATTGGAGATGTCATCATCTTGCAGCTGCACCCACGGGCCTTTAACTCAAGTTGTCAGAGAGTGACGTGGAAGAGAGGAGGAACAAGGGGTCTCCCAGCTGGGAAGCAGTGGGGTGTGGATTTCAGGTTGCTGCTCTGGGAAAGAACCACTGAGGTTCCTCAACAGAGCCTCTTTCTCCACCTGTGAGGCTGTCTTTAATGCCAGCACCCTCCGCACCTCTGGAGGTACTCTTAGAAACACACCAGCGGCTCCTCTTGCAGGGCACAGAGGGAGCAGCATGGAATAGGAATCCCTGCCATTTCTCAAAGCTTCCCAGTCCTTCCAGAGGAGGTGGTGCGTATCTTTGCTAAAACACACATGACAACGTGACTGGGCCCATTTGTTATGCCCCATCTTTCAGCTTCACTCAGGTCCTTACTCAAATGTCACTTCCTCAGCAGTCTCTGAAGGATGGAGCAGCCCTCCCCCTCTAAGGAAGAGCCTGAGCACCCGAAAACAACACATGCCCTCAAGACTTGGAGGTTTGGGAATGAGTTTCCAATGCCAGCTGGCCATGGCTACTGACAGCTCCCAGTATCCCTGCCCTTTCCACCCCTGCACTTCACAAGACGTACAGTGGTGACACCAGGGAAGAAAGGCTTCCTTCCAGGTGCTCCACAGCTCTGCATGCCCTCAGCACCAGGCAGTAAGGCAGGAGGGCACCTGCCAGGTGTGTGTTAAGATGCCATGGCAAGAGCATGGGCAAGTTGTGCTGCGAGCCCAAAATCCTGAAAGTTCATGAGTTTATGGCTTAGTCTCAGGGTGGAACCATGGGCAGGTGGTGGAACCTTTAAGAAGTTGGCTTAGTGAGAGGCTTTTGATCCCTGGGAAGGAGACTGTGGCACCTCAGTCTCAGTCTCTTTTTTCTCCTTTGTTTCCAGGTCATGGGATGAGCAGCTTCCTCTGATACATTCTCTTTATAAGGTGATGACCTCAGGCATTTTTTATAGTAATGGAAAACTGACGAAGGCAGTTACAGATGTGGCTCAAATTCCAATTCTATTGGTTAGCTCTGGTCTAAAGATCAAGGAAATTGACATACAAATCTAGACCTGAAAGTTTAGGGAGGTGGGGCTGAGCAGCTGCATCCATGAGGCCACCATCCCCACACGGCTGCTGCCCTTTCTCCACTTGTGCAGCCTGCCTGGTGCCTACAGGTGTGTGGGTTTACAACTCTTGGCTCACACACACATCATCTGAGCAACCTGCTGCCCTCATCAGTCACCTGCAGTCACGGTGTTGGTGACTCCCAGGCAACTCACCCTTGTGAGAAGAAGAGCTGTCCTGTTCTCCCACCAAGCAGAAACTTCCACAGCAGATGCTTCCAAAACCTGCAGACACATCTTCCATGGACATTTAACTGAATCTCTAATGTGTGCTAGGCACTGGGGATTCTGAGAGGGGGAGATTGAGGATCCTCACTTGCATATTTCCCAAGCTCCATCCACAAATTTTCTCAAGCAGTCTTTTCCTCATTGTCTTTCATCCAGTTAGTGAGGCATGACTCTGTTGCCCCATCCCTCGGCTCGGAGTTCTTCAGTGGCCCAGGGGCTTCATGATGAGGTTAGAACACATAAGCCCACTCCCCAGGCCTGTGACTGAGGCCAGCTGATATCAAGCCTCACTCATGCAGGGCTCACCCCAGATACCCTGGTTCACTTATGCCCTGCACCATCACCTCATTCCCTCGCTACTGGAACATTCCCATCAGCTTCCAAGCATGCCGAGCTCTCATCCATCTCAAGCACATACAGGCTTCTCCTGTGCTCCCTGTCTCTGTATCCCCAGTGGCTGTAACCTCTCCTACAATGTTTATTCCAAAGGAGACAAAGAGCAGAACATTAGTCATTATAGCAGTCTAGAGTTTAAATTTTGCAAAGTGGCTTTTAAAAGCTTTTAGTGTTTATTCGTACATGTTTGCAGTACATGGTAGTTAGCCTCCTTGCAGGCAGTTGGTGTGTGTATAACACACCTTAATTCTTTTCTCATCCCTTCCCCTCCCCTCACTCTCCCTTCCTCCATCTCTTGGTTCCCTTCCCATTTTAGAAAGATCTATCTCCCTGTTTCCTATTATTTATCTCTTACTTTTTATTTATATCCTGGGTTTCACATATAGGAGAAACCATGTGATATTCAAGTGTGTGTGTTTTATTAATTTCACTTAATAATTATGGGCTCAGAGCGCATCCATTTTCCTCCAAATGAGTCAATTTTATCCTTCTGCATGGTACAGTAGAGCTGCTTTGTGTGTGAAGCATGTACATCAAGGTTTATAGCAGCACAACTATATGACTGGATACAGAAAATGAAAAGTGCTTACACAAAGTTGGTGCTATTCCAGATGAGGAAGCTGAGCCTGCCTGAGTGAAGGCCATTTAACTAATGTGGTAGAAGTCCATGTTTCCTGACTTTTAATTATTTGGCATCTTCATTATCCACAATCAGGGCAAACCAGAAGTACTGAGCTCAGATACTCAAAGGTGAGGGGCAACCAGAATTACAGTGGCCCAGCTCCAGGAGGTAGATGTGCTATGGATGCTAGACTTCAGCAGGAAGCTCATGTGAAGAAAGCAAAGTGAGGAGCACAGGTTCAAGTCTGCACTCATCCAGATAGGAGGCTGAAGAAGAGGGAGTTCACAGATATGAAAACAATCATTCTCAGGACTGGATCCCTCCCTCCCTTCACCTTCCCAGGCACCCAGGGCCTTTGGGGTCACCATTATTTCTATTTCAAAGCTTAGAGGTGAGGCTCAGAGACATGAACACTTTAGGTCTCAGGACTGATCTTTCTCACCCCAATAATCCAGGAGGGAAGGCAGGCGTGGATGAGAGGTGAGGTGAGATCTTTTTCTATATGTTTGAAATGCTCCATAATTATAAGTAAAGCCACTCAGCTGAATGGTAGAGCAGACACTGGAAATCATGCTTGGGTGACTCCCAAGGCTGTGTCTTTGCCACTCTGCCCCAGAGAGTTCTTCCCATTTACTTCTCTTTTGAACATGGAAACTTGAGCAACAAACCTCATGGGCATTGCCATCATCACACTCCAGGACTTTATCCCTTGCTGGGATCACACCTATGAAGCACCCATGGCCACATGTCTTAGACTAGACCTGGGAGCTCTCCCATCATGGCTGATGTCCTCCACCCAAACACAGCCTGTCTTCTTTTCATTCCACACCACCACCCTGGAACAACCTCACGCTTCCACCTACTGTCAGCTCCCTTTGGATGGGGCTTAGAGAAACATCACAAACCTGAGGTCAAGTTAGAGATTAATTTCAAATTCAATTCTGCTTTGAAAAGAAAAGGAAAAGAAGATCACCTAAAGTATCAATCCAAATCCCAAGTCTTCATTGAGTACTTGCTAAATTCTATCTACTAGACCGCAGTAAGTAGGCAGTGTTAGCTCTGCTTTCCAGATAAGGAAACAGGTGATTCAATTTCTCACAAAATTGCAACAAAACACAGCTGGAATTTGACCGAGGGACCGAGGGACCTAGAATGCTTGCTGTCATCACCAACACTCTGGACTAGAGTGGGCTTCTGACAGTACACACCCTCAGCAGGGAGCATTGTCTGGATTACACTAGGGCTGGCAGTGCTCTACTTCTCAGTCCACCCAGACAAAGAGAGGTGCAGTTGTTTCTGTTACAAAGGTGAGGAGACAACGCTTAACTGGTTAAGATCACCAGCTGGTTAGAGGTTTTGACTCAGGGCTGCCTTATCCCCAAAACTTAGAGTAATATCTTCCAAATGCTCACTCTCCGACCAGATGTGGCAACCAGTATCACTTCTAACATCCATGCAACCAGACACAGCTACGGAGCTCTGAAGCACAAGGCAGATCAGCACCCCGGAGAGCTCCACGTGCACAGCCCCATCCATTCCAGCTGTGGACCTGGTGTAGAGGCACTGCACTCTCCCTGGACAGAGCCCTCCCACCCTAGCCAGAAGCCACTGTAGGACTGGCATTTTCCGGCCTTCAATTACTGGTCACTGTCAGGTGTCTGTGGGCCTTTGAGGGAAAGGAGGGGTGCTGGAGAGCCTCGGACTTGAAGGAGATGTTAGACACCTTTCTTATGTGCACTCCAAATGTGGGGTATTTCAAGATTTTTTTGTGTGATACTGGGGATTTAACCCAGGTCCTTTGCACTGGGCTACATTCCTTGCCTCTCCACCCTTTTTATATTTTTAAATTTTGAGACATGGTCTTGTTTAGTTGCTGAGTTGCCTAGGTTGGGCTTGATATTGTGTTTCTCCTGCCTCAGCCTCCTAGAGTGCTGGCATTACATGTATGTTCCACCACACCTTGCCCCAAGACTTCTGTCTAATGATATCCAGAGGGAGGCTCTCCAAGCAGATAGCACAGTCTGTGCAGAGTGACAACACTGGGAATGAGCTTGGTGGCTTCCAGGAGCAGCCAGGAGGCTGCCATGGCTGGAGCTTGGTATCCTCCCCTATGTGTGACTAAGGTTCTAATTAGTAGGCTTTGCTGAGAGGAAAGCTTTCCTTGGAATAATACGTGTGCACAGCTGCATACCATCTGTCAGTTCTTACAGTACCTCTGTAAGTCAAGTCTTATCTCACTGTGCAAGACCAGGAAATAGGCTCAGAAATACTGGATGACTTTCCCAGAGTTACATAGCCAGAAAAATCTCAGAGCTGCAGTTTAAGCCCTGGTGGTGATTACACCAAGCTGCCATAACTCATTTAAAGAGACCCTGTCACCCCTCATCAGAGGTGTCATGCTCATTAAATTCATTTACTTGATGATTGGACATTTTCTTTTTTTTATTTTAAAAATAAAAGGAGGAAAACATTAACAGACAGACAACATTTTAAAAAATAGCAAAAGAACAGTACAGACAATACGGAGTTACAAACGAAGTGGTAGGGAATTAACAATGCTTGTTGTATTACATACTGATATCTTCAAAGTGGTTTCTCATGAAAACAGATAGAGACATGCAATGCTGATCAACCAAGGACTCATTGACAGTTTCTTTCAGCAAAGAAATAGAAGACAGTAGAGCAACCATGTTAACTATCCTGTATATACATACACACAAAATGTCTCCTTCTTTCCCTTCTCTTTTCCCACATCCCAGTTACTTTTTACCCTTGAGTGCTTTCCTATCATTTCACAACGTCTATCATACCTCCTAGTTTAAATTAACTCTTTCAAGTTTTACACTAGTGAAACAATGTGGTGCTTGCACATGTATGTTTGATTTATTTCACTTATGAGTATGGTCTCTAGTTGTGACCATTTCTTTTGAGAGCAAAACCATAAGCATGACCAAAATCCATCACCTTTCCTGGATACAAACATCAGGTGTAAATCCGCAAGACAGAGGTTCACTGGACTGAATGAAAACCTGCTTCTTCCCCCCACCCACATGTCTCTGAATTTGCCGCTGTCTGGATGCCTATCTGATCTAATACCATCCACTTCAGACAACAAGCTCCAGCCATGGCGGCCTCCTGGCTGCTCCCGGAAGACACCAAGCTCGTTCCCAGTGTTGCCACTCAACACAGACTGTGCTATCTGCTTGGAGTGCCTTCCCCTCGGGCCTCTGAATAGCTGCCTGTTGGTCACTCAGCTCTTACCCCAAAGGTGCCCTCTTCAGAGCCCCCGCTACCTGAGCTAAGTAACCTCTTGTCACTTGGTCACGTTGCCTCTTTCCCACAACCTCCCCAGCTCTCAGCATTGTTGGAGATAAGCCAGGTACACTCTCAGCACACTGTCCTCTCCTGTGTGCAGTGTCGTTCCAGAAGAACAGGGGCTCTGAGTCTGGACACTCAGTGGACACCTGCTAAATGCCTGTAAGGATAAGTTTCTTTATGGGTCTCACACAGTGACCACACTTAGACTAGCAGGTCTCCAGAGGGTCCCTGTTGACCCCAGGGGAGGTTCCCAGGCTTAGGAAGTAAAGCACTTAACACATTTGTAAAGCTCCACATCACAATTGCAGATGGAGGGGCTGTCATGTCAGAATGGCCAAGGGACACATTAGTAGCAATCAAAAGAACCCACATTTCTTCAGAGACCAGACAAGCAGGCCCAAGTTTGCCAGTTCTTGGCTGGCTGTTTACTGGCTTAGTTTAAAAAGAAAGCGAGAGTTCCCTGAAGATGTACTCAAATCATTCTGAAGGGCCACTTCTCTCTGTTCCTGAAGATGAGAACTCTGAAGTCAAGAAACAGTCAAGCCTTCCTGTCCAAATGGAGGACAATGTAGGGAGTCAGAGAGAGTTCTGATGTGCTTGACTCCCCCATGCACACATTCTCTGAAGAGTTCTCAGCAGATCAGGGCACATGTAACACACAGGCACACATACACACAGAAGACACATAGGTACACACGGATATGGGCACATTCACAGGTACACACACACAGACACACACACACAGGGACACACAGGCACATACAGGTGCACACACAGGTACACACACGAAGCACACATATCTCCGGACCTTTAACTGGCCTTTTTAGCACGCATGATTCAGTCATGGCAGTGCATCAGAGGGAGACCCAGATTGAGAAGGGAAGGGAGAAGTCAGGGATGGAGCTAAAGGAGAAACTAGATGTGAGCAACGAAGTCATCTTCAAATATTTGCCACAGGCTTCCAGCCCCAGGAGCCAGCCATGTGGCAGCTGAGGGACATGGTTCAAAGTGTAGGTTCTAGAGCCAAACTTCCTGAGTCCAAATTTCATTCTACCTTTCATAGCTGTGATGTGGATAAGTTACTGCAGAGCTCTGTGCCTCAGTCCCCAAATTTGCTAAAGGAGAAGAATAATAGCAGTATTGCCTGCTTATAAGCAAGCCACCCACTTTGGGCTGGTGTCACTTTTTTCTTTTACCTTTCTCTCCCTCCCTCCCTCCTTTGTGCTGGGGATTGAACCTGGGGCCTCACATATGCTAGGAAGTGCCCTACCTGTGCTGCTGCCACCATTTTTATTACTGCCACTGCCTAAGTCCTTGAGCCTGATCCCTTCTTTGCCTAGCAGCCCTCAAGCCACTGACCCTCAGAAGGATGTGGCAGGGAGTAAAGGGAAAGGGACTGGAAACAGTGAGCTCCTTATAAGTAATGATGGACGGGACTCAGAATAGAGCAGGGCCTCAGATTAGTACCCAGGTGGGGCTCTGCGAGGAGGGACAAAGACATCACAGTTTCTGCTTGAAGGCAGGAATGAGGGCAGGGAAGTGACAAAGACAAGCAGGAAAGGAGACCCCTCAGAGTGCACAACTCTCCCGGGGCTTTGCAAAGGGACAGGAGCTCAGGACAGGTGTTCTAGGAAGCCCTCCTAGGAGAGAGTGGAGCATGATGGGGTGGGCTGCAAAGGTGCTGACTGACAGGCAGGAACCACGGTGGTGTGAAGGACGGGACTCAGGGGCCAGAGTTCCATGGCATGATCTATGAGCGAGTGATTAATCTCTCTGTACCTCAGTTTGCTCGCCTGTGAAGTGAAAATTCAGATGCTTACTTTCAGGGGTTGTTACAAATATGAAGAGAGGTAACATATGTGAAACACATGGTGTAATGTTACATAGGTTATATTGGTAAATACCTCCCATTGCCAACCTTCCTTAGACAAAAAAACGCCCCACCCAAGACTATAGGGATTTAAAACAATAAAGGCCCTTAACTTCCTCCTAAACATATTCCACCCCTTCTCTTACCTGGGCTTCTGCTTCAGCCCCACACCCAAGCTCTAGACAGCTCTCTAGTTAAATCTAATAAAAACAAAACAAAACAAAACAAAACAAAACAAAAATCTGGCTTTGCATGAAGTAAATATCCTCCAAGGTGGCTTCTTAATCCTAGGACAAACCAAGCACAGGCGATGACCTATAGTGTAGTCCCAGGCCCAGAGGACACATTAAGGGTACTCTGATGTCACACATGCCCTATGGCCACTAACCTAATCAGGCAAAGCGTATCCTGTAACAGGTAAGCGATCCCCCAGCCCCAGGATCACTGTACCAGCCCTCTACTGAGGTCAGCCCTGACAGTCACCCTCTGAGAGGCACTCAGGGCCCAGGATTAGGTTCCCCTGCCCTGGGGGCAGCACAGGCAGACCCCAAACGCTGGGGTGTCTGTCTGTTCTTTGGACTGCATCTCGTGAGCAGCTCTCCCTGGCTAAGTGACCTTCAGTGGCTCCCCATTGCCTCCAGCACAGAGTCCAGAGCTTGTATGTGGTGCTCAGAGCCCCTCAGGCTGGTTTTTCCCTACTCTCCAGCAGTGTTTTCCTCTGACAGACCCCAGCTTCCCCAAGTCCTCATCACTGTCACTGCTGCTTCTTGGGGATGGTCTTCCAACTCCACCCCACCCTAGCATTCCAGCTTTGGCTGCCCAGGTAGACTTTCCTCTTCCAGGAAGCCCTTGCTCCCTGCCTGGGTACCCAGTGGTCCTAACTCACCAACCTGTGCTTTCAACTGGTCTCTCAGCCCCGCCCCCAGGGCAGGGGACCAAGTAGCTGCTATTGGTGGGACAGAACTCACAATGGACTTTTACGTGATTGAAATTAGGCCAGTTGTTTGTGGCGCTAGGGATAGAACCCGGGGCCTGCATGCTGAGCTTGTGTTCTTCACTGAGCTGTGCCCCCAGCAAGGTCATATTTTAGGCGGATTCTCTGCTCCCAGGTTTTATGTGCCTGTGTTTATTCAACTGCTCCTGGGTACCTCCTCTGGGGTGAATGAAATGGACAGCATCCTGTGCTCCTGGAGCTCATGACCCACACGAGGGGACAGCCTGCAGGCCAGAGCCCTGAAAGGTATACAACAGTATGGAAGAGTGGCAAGTGCCTCAGAGTGGGCTGGGAGCGACAACTCAGATTCTAGAGGGCTTCACCTTCACACAAGAAATCAGCAGGCAGCCAGCATAGAAGACGATACAAGGGACGAGGGGCTGGTGCCAGCGAGGGTCACTGCAGGCCACCTGGGGAGCCAGCAGAAAAGCCATTCCCGAGAGCTCACTACTTGAGGCCCCGTGGAGCCTCTGCAATATCAGAAAGCTGTCCTCCTGCCCTTGGGGTGAACTTCTGTGTGTCCCAAAGCTATGCCACCAGCCAGTGGATGCCCAAGGAAGGCGGGCTTCCTCCAGGGTGAATTCTTCCACACTGACCAATAAGCAGCTTCAGATTGGCACCCGGAAGCCTGCCACCATCTCCTGGCCCTCCTGCTGGCCATCTTCTGCCCAGGTGGGGCCACAACCTGACCCTGTGCACCACTCTGTCACCACAGCGCTGAGCAGGGGCCAGAGCAGCCAGCTCCTCTCCCGCTGCTGCACATTTAATTAAAACAGAATCATGGCTCACCCGGGAGTGAGGCAGTCAGTACCCTCCACATGGAAACTGGCTGCCCTGGCATCAGCCAAGGATTTCCTCACAAAGGTTCTAGCTTCCAACTCCAGCCGTGTCCTTACGCCCATCCTCATAGGGAGAGAGGGTTTGCTTGTTTTCTTCATTTTCCCAGAAAGCCTGCTCTTGAGCACATAATTCATTACAATGGGATTAAAAAAAAGGTTTATGGGCTTTCTACCTTAAAGTGACCCAGGGCAAGCATGAGGCTAAGTAGTGAAGGGGCCCTGGGGATGTTCCTTTCCACATCTAGGAGAAACTGATGCTTGAACAGCCCTTCCGGAGGGCACAGGGAGTGCTGAGTGAGTCTCCTCCGAGCCTGCCTTTCCTCCTTCCCTGGCCCCTGCCGTGTGCAACCCTTATACCAAGGGAAGGCGGGCCACAAACTTGTCTCTCCTGCGGTCCTGCTCTCATGTGTCTTCACTCTGTGGCTTTGCTGTCAGTTCTGGAAAGGCCGCAAGACCACTGCTGTGTGGCTTTCTACAGAGTGCGACACAGCCCATGAGGCTCAGAGAAGGGAATCTGGAAGGGCACTGAGCCACAGTGCGGTTCGTTCAGGAGCACGGACTCTCTGAGGGAAGTCCACAGCCCATACTCGCTGACCCTGCCACCAGATGATGCAGACCTCTGCAGCTGAGTAGAATTTAATCACATTTGAAAAATTTCTCTGTACTGATTTTGGTAACCAGTGTCTACTTATGACAAGTAATGTTATATTCCATTTAAATTTCATAATAAAGTCTTAAAAGTAAAATAATGAAATAAAATTAAACCATGAATGTATGAAGAGAAGCAATGGGCAGGAGCGCATCTCAGTGTAACAGCATGAGCCACATACGTGAGGCCATGGGTTCCATCTCTAGCACTGGAAAAAATAAAAAATAAAAACACATAAGTGGGTAGTAGTGTGGGTAGTTTACCAAGATGATGAAAACACAAAACTACTGCTGCTGGGAAACTGGATGCGGAGGGCTGGCCCGCCTCTGCAGGTGTGCTCAGGGTGTTCCTGGAGTAGCATCGGAAGCAGCTCACACCCGGCCCCACCCTCAGGCCTCCTCCCTCCTGCACTCTGGGCGGTGCTGGATTTCTCAGCTCCCTCTCTCTCTCCTTACTTCTCTTTCCTTCTGCTCCCAAACCCTGTGAAGCTCTTCTTCAGGCCATCCTAGTAACAGTAAATGGGCAGAAATCTGAGTTCATGTGAAACCACTGCAAGACGTGTGAGAAAGACCTGGCCCATGCAGGCAGCCCGGGACTCTGGGCTCTCACGCAGTAACCTCTGAGGAAACGAGCATAGCCGCACCTCTTGGGACAGTGCTGAGGCCTGCATGAGCCACTGCCTCTCAAATGCCTGCCCTTGGGCCTGGAGCATTTGGTAGAGGCCCAATACAGTTTAGTTCTTTAACAGAAGACAATAGCTGTCTCCCCAGGTGGCCTGCTATGACCCTCGCTGGTCCCAGCCCCTGGTCCCTCATACTCCTCTTTCTAAAAGGGTTCAGTGCTGCTGTGAAAGCCCTTGCTATGTTCACTGACACTCTGGACAGCAGAAGAGGAGTCTTAAAACTACTTTAAGAAAGATGCAAAGTCATCTGGAACGTGTGCCCTCATTAGCGGAATGCAAATATGCTGCTGAAGGCCCGCCCTCCTGTGTGGGCCTGTAGTCTGCTTAGTGAACCCTTCGCTTCCCCCAAGTGCTGCTTGCAAGAGTGTAGGATGCCAGGCCTCTGAGGTGGCTCCTGGGAAGGAGGAGCACTGTGGGGTCAGTGCTGGCTTGGTGACACCCATGTGCTCTGACCTCTGCTCCCGCCCTCAGCTGCCCCAACCCTGGGCAGCGGAGAAACCTTCAGAGCAGGGCACTCATGGGTCTCCACGCCAGGACTGAGTACTGACGCACGTCCTACCTCATCCTTCCCAGATATAGACCCAAATCCCAATCCAAAAGGTGAACTATTAACACCCAGACCACACAGCAGCCCTGAAGATCAAGCTCTCGGGAGCCCTGTGAGAAGACACCACCAAATAGGGGTGTGTTGTCTGTCTGTGGCGCCCCCTCTCCACAAGACCTGTCTGGCCGGTGGCACTTCTTCCTGGTAGCATCTTGTGGGCATCTAAAGTTCACATGGCCCAGACCAGAGCCACTAGCCCTCAACTCCCACTCCCACATTCTTGTCCCAGAGACCCTTCCCCTTGACAGGCACCACTGAGTCACCTGCTTGGGCCAGGATGCTACCCTGAGTCAGTCATGGCATAGATTTGACTCTGAGGGTCCCTTTTCTCCTTCACCCGGAGTTTCCCAGAGATGTCATGCCTCCCACCTGGAGCTTGTTTAAACCTATCAGCCATGCCCCTGGCTCCATCTCCCCACCACAGCATCTTCCCCACAGCAGGGAGTGGTGGCCAGTCACTGTCCACCATCTTGTGCCTTCCTGAGCCCTCCTGGAATAAGGGACCCGCCCGCCCAAACTACCTGTAGAAAATGCGGGCTGAGTATCAATTGTGGTGACCGAGGTCGGATGAGGTAGAACCCACACTTCACCTGCCTGGTGCATCCTGAGCTGCATGCTGCAGACTGTCAGCCCCAGGCAGGTTGTGTTTGGCCTCCCCAGTGTTGACTGCATGTTTCCACATGAAGCCCTGGGCTCTTGCATCATGTGAAAACTTGGGAGAGCTGGCTGTGTTAGGCCAGGTTCCTTCACTGTGGGCATCATGCAGAGCCGAGTCCTGCTCCCCTGTACAGCCTGCAACTTTCCACTTAGGCCCAGTCCCCTACTCTATGCTACCTTCTGCCCAGACAGCTTTTCTCACTTAGCTCACATGCATGGGCCCTGGGGATAGTGGAACTTACTCCTTTGATCTTGTACCATTTCCCAGTGCACCTAACTCTTTCTGTCCAGAGCTTTGTCTCTGCATGTCCCTTCTTCCCAAATGTGTGTTTTCACCCTCTTATATAACTCCACCCTGTCTTCCCCAAGCCCAAGTCCTGGGCTCTCTGGGTAGAGTTGGTGGCTGGCTGACAGTGCTCACTAGCCAGCTTCCGGGCACCCCTCTCCCACACACCTGCCACCCTGTACCGGGTCTCCCAGAGGCCAGCGGGAACTGAGGCCATTCTAAATGATCAGTGTCTAGCAGAGCTCTGCACTGCAGGCCAGCCTTGTAGCACTCCCTTGTGATAGTTGGGAAATCTGCCCACTACTGGGACATGGCACCCTTCGCCATACTTCACTCAGTACTGTTTATGCCAGAGCAGCATGGGCCAGGCCAAGAGCACATGAGGTGCAGGCTGAGCTCTCATGGCTGTCTGAAGGTGGCCATCACAAGCTCAGCAGCTTCATGCAGCTATGCTAACAGTGTGGAGGGTGGGTGGTGGGTGAGACCGGCACTGGTTTAGCATACTCAAGGGTGCACTGTAGGGCCTGTGAAGATAAGACACTTGGGGGCTGCAGGTTATGCAGTCTAAAAGTGCAGTCTGGGGCGGCTGGGTTTGGTCCTGTTATCTCTCCTGCATTCATCTCACTGGTCCCTTTCTCGAGCTCCTCTCGCTGAGCAGGCAGGTCCTTCTCCTACCCAACTTGGTGCCTGCAGTGCAACCATCCCAGACTCTGTCCTCCCCTCGCCTCATCTCAGTCAACTCCATTGCCCGGTCCAAGGCTAAGCATGAAGTGAAGGCACAGCTTTCTTCTTGGGACTGCTTTCTCTCTTCGCCTCACTCACATGGCAACTTCGAGCTCCTCTCACCTCCCCAGATCTGCCAAGCTGCTCACCATGTACTGCCCACTCTGTATGGCTGGATCTCTTCTTAGTCACTCCTAACATCTTAGATGCCCTTTAAATTCCTAAAGAACTCCTTTTTAGCCTTCTAGAGCCAACTGAAATAGTCCCTCCTCTGTCGGACCTGCTCTGGCACCTTGGAGCCCTCCTGTCCTCTTCTGGGCAGACCTTATCCCATCGCACATCACATGGCACAGTTACAGACCGTCATCAACAACCATCCTCCTGGCAAGATGAGAGAGATGTCTGGGCAGAGGCTCTACTTCACTGAACCATGTGATGCCTACCAGGGAGCCTGGTGTGTCTAAAGCTCTGCCTTACACATCTGGTGAGTTTGAGGGAAGAAACTAGTCCTTCGGGGAAGTCCTGTAACTGCCTGGCCTTGGGTGCAAGTCAACAGCAACCTTCCTTCCCCAGAATTCTGGGCCATCTAGCATCTCAGAGCCAAGTCTTCCTGCTGCTCACAGAATCGCCAGGGCTGGGCCCTCGAGCTGTTTCCTCCTCAATCTCAACAGTGATAACCTTGGCACCAACAGCCTTATCAGCTCTGTTTTTCTAGAAGTCCATGCCCTTGGCCCTGTGTTGGCCTCTGTGGGTCCCTGGCACCTGTGCTCTTTCACTCACCCTCCAGGGTGTTTTTCAGATAACATGTGTGGGGTGGTCCCTTTCCTGGCTCCTGCGGAGGAGTCTGTAGGCCCAGGAGACTAATGTCCACAGCTCTGACTAGAGCAACTGGCCCAGACCAGAGCCACTAGCCCTCAACTCCCACTCCCACATTCTTGTCCCAGAGATCCTTCCCCTTGACAGGCACCACTGAGTCACCTGCTTGGGCCAGGATGCTACCCTGAGTCAGTCATGGCATAGATTTGACTCTGAGGGTCCCTTTTCTCCTTCACCCAGAGTTTCCCAATGGTTGAAAGGCTGTAGTGGAGCCTGTAGTCACCCCCACCCAGGACTGCAGCTCCAGCAGCTATAAGGAGACTCCCCACATCGATCAGTCCTGCTACTACCCACCTGCCTGGCACGGCTGGCTGAAGTTGGTGCTTCCAAATATAGGAGGGAGAGGAAACGAAAGGGTCACATTTAACAAGGCTAACAGGTTCATGCTGCAAACCTTTGGCCAGCAGAGTGGGGTCCTGTGACAAAGATGGACAGGGAGGGGTGGTGGGTGCCTCAAGCAGGTTTGAGTCTGGCTTCGTTTCCACAGGATGGTACAAAGCTCACACCGTGCACAGGTCTGTGTCACCTCAGCATGTCTGTGTCTCAGAGATGGGGAGGCCACATCACTGTCGTCCTGCAGTGCCAGTGCCTTCTGTGCATCACAGTGGGTGGGTGACCCCGAGGGGCTTCACGTTGCTGCCTCACCAGTCGCAGACTGAATCCCCTTTGTGTGTGTTACACATACATGCATGAAAACAGAGTGTGTCAGGACTGTTCCCAGGTGTTCTGATCTTCTTCCCCTCTCTTGTCTTTTTTTTTTTCCGGTACCGGGAATTGAACTCACGACCTCGCGTTTGCCATGCAGGCGCTGTGCTGCTGAGCTAAATCCCCAGCCTCCCACCTCCTGTCTTGACAGCATGGTGTGGCTGTGGAGTACAGGGCTGGGGGCTGAGCACTGCCATGTGTCCTTGGGGGCACAGAGCCTGCTGAGGCCCACCTGACCACCCCGGGGTGACAGCCAACACCCCACCACCTCCTGAGCATCTGCATCACATTCCTCACCTCGCTGCCCCCACTAGACCAGCCACCATGTGGACAGCCTAAGGGGTACGCTAATAAACTGTATTTGACTGAGAAAAAGCAGAAAGAAAAATGAAGACACCCCAAAACATGGCAAGAAAGGAGAATTTGTGAGTGAGTTTCTTGATTTTTCTGGTCTTTTAAAAATCTGAAGGATGAGGTGGGGAAACCCAAGTCTTTGAAGGCTGGCTCCAACCTTGCCTTCTACTCACTGTGTGACCTCAGCTGCTCACTCCCCTCAGCCTTTTCACCCACAGAGTGGGGAGCATCACCCTGCCTTGTTCTTGGGGAGCACTGAATTAAGAGATTCCTGGCGTTGTGCTTGGTGCACAGAAGGAGCTAGACAGATACCAGCTCCCACTCAGATGTGTTCTTTTTGGCCCTGGCAGTGACACAGTGACAGGCTCTGACTTGTCAGGAAGAGCAATGGCAGCTGAGCCGGGAAGCATGACAGCAGGGGGGGACACACTTCAGCCACAGTGTTTCAGGAAACATCGTGAGTGGGACTCAAGCTCATGACTGCAGCAAAACAAAAGGACACATGTCCTTCCCCAGCATCACCTTTTCCTTTTCCAACAAGACATTCCAATCCCACATCCCAGCTCCCCAAACCCTATCACCTGCCATCTGCCAGGACAGTCTGGTCAGGTCACCTCAGAGGTGCCCATGGGTTTCTAGATCATCCAGAATGCATTTCAGAAAAAATCAGGACTAGAACATGTTTATTACATACAATTTGGAAAATATAAACCATGAACGTTGTCCACAATCTCTTAGCTTAGAGATAGTCACATCTACCCTACAGATGACACTTTGATGTGAGCTCCCAAAGTCCTCTCCTCATCCCTCCCAGGTGGTGATTTGGGTATTGACACAGCAGCCCAGAAGGAGCTTGGTGTGAGGGTGGCATCCTCGATCAGACATGCTGGAACAATACTGATTCCCCAAGGAAGGAGGCTGGCTCTGAACACGGAGCCTAGGGAAGAGCAACTGCTGGCCGTGGATCTGAGCTTGTCCCAGAGGACCCCAAGGCAACCTCAGGCACAGGGCTGTGTTAACAAGTGTCTGTAAGCTGAGGTTCTGGAGCATGTTCCCCAGCATGGTAAGAGTTCCAAGCTAGCCCAGAACTCCTCCTGACCCAGGAGGGGCCCAGAATGGCACCCCAGAGTCAGCTTTGTGCAGCCTGCAGCTCAGAGATGTCTGCTGCAGGCTCCCAAGCCCTTGTTCTGCCCTGGGCTGAGCCTGTGCCCAGTGTACAATGCTCCCACCCCCCAAAAACCCTCAATGACATAATGGGAGAATAATCTGATGCAATAAAAAAGTACAAATATATGAATGACTGATATGGTAGCCACATACCCACAAAAAAGTATTGCTATTTATCTCATCAAACAGCGCAAGGGCATGGTCCTCTTGTAGACTTCTGACAAAGGCAAAGCTGTAACAGGCCAGGGGCGGGTGGAGGTGGTAGATGCTGCAAGGTAGAGTAACAAGCAGGAAATAAGGCAGACTAGCTCTCAGATCTGCTCCCTACTTCTCTCCTCTCCGCACTAGATTGGAGATTCCTGGGGAAGCCTCAGGGGTTGGGATGAGGGTGGGTGGCTGATCACACAGTCAGGTGTTTGTTGTTTTCAGTCAGACCGATTACAGTCCCCAGAATGTACACAGAGGCCAAGCGGACGCTGAGACCCGCAGGTGAGCAGAGGTCCCAGTTCACCACTTACCGACTCTTTGGGGCTCTCTGTCCATACTCTGAGGTGAGATCCCAATGAGAAATCGAGATTAGGAGGACACGCCAGTGTGCTTCCAATCACAGACCACGGGCCAGGGATCCAGATCTGTTTAAAATGTAATATTTGAAATAATACTGGTATTGGAAACCAAGGATTTCATCCCAAGGTTGGACTTTCTGGCTCTTCCTGGGATATGTGGTTCTCCGAGCCCTGTACCCGTGGACACTGAAGGGCTGGCATCGTGACAGGCTCTTCCTTCAGAACCCGCATCTGTCTGTCCCCCATGGGGCTGGAGTCTGATCTCCTGCCTTAGAGTCTGATGCTGAGACTGGCCCCAGCCAGCATGTGCCCTCCAGAGAGAGGACTTCTAGCTTGGTGGGCTGCCTCACCTCTCCCTTCCTTCTGCCGGGTCCAGACCCAGGAGGCTGGGCTCTGGAGGGGAAGGCAGGTCCACCCCCGGAGGAATCAAGGCTGAGGAGGTGGAAGGATACACTGCCGTGAGCCTGGGCTGTGGCCCTGCTGCTGTGGCTCGGGGTATCTCTGAAACTGTGGATGGAAGCACGGGGCTATGAAGCTGATGAGGGTCCTGAGGCACCCACACCATCTGAGGAGGTTTGATAGAGGAACTGCTGACAGGTGTGTACAAGAGCAAGGAGACCTTGGAGGAGTGCAGCTCCTTGGGATGAGCAAACCTGGGGGCTCTCTTACCAGTGCATTAGTCCTGAGGGGGTGGGTGGAGAGCATGGATGCCAGACCCAGGCCCAGAGGGGACTATGGGGAAGATCCCCAACAGTGCTATCACCGGTGGTCTAGGCAGGCAGTGGCCAAGGTGGCTCGTGGGAAGGAGACAGAGGCTGATTTCCTTAAGATCCCTCCCCACTCCATGCCCTGTCAGCCAGAGCCTTATCAGCCACACCTAACAGGAAACAAAGTGTGAGGGCGGCCACAGGTAAGACCCTCTTGGTCCCCTGGCAGAGCTCGCACCAGGCTGGAGAAGAGGAGAGAGCTCTGGCCCAGCAGACCTGCCTGCTCTTCCCTGCAGCCCCACAGGCCTGCACCCTCAGGCCATCCTAAACCAGTCCCTCAGCTTGGCTGGGGCCGCTCCCAGTACAGGCTCGGGGTCTGGCGCTGACATTTTCCAGCCTCTCTAGCTGCCCATGGCCAACCGTGCTATGTGGTCTGCCGTGCCCCAGGGCCCACCTCACACACACTACACCTGGCACCCCGGCCAGCCTGACCTTCTGCCAGCTCCTAGCCTGTTCCCTTCAGAGATCACTCAGCATGGAGCAGGTTGTACTTTTCCTGGAAAGACTGCACAGCACAGAGTTCGGAGAGATCTTGGGGCAGAGCTGCAGGGAACCCCAGTGGACAGAGCAGTCAGACAGCCTGAGTGTGCCACTCCCTGAAGCTACTCTGGGAAGCACAAGCTGGACACGAGGCAGCCACGTGCATGGTCTCAACCCTGGGGCTGCAAGTGATCATTTCTCCAGCAGATGGGGAAACTGAGGCCATGGGGAGGGTGGGACTTGCAATGGTCACACAGGCAAAGAATGGCAGAGTCAGGGTTTATTTGCCTGCCAGTTTGTGCCCGCCTCCTTCCCAGGACACTGAAGGAACAGTGGTGTCAGGAGACTGTGGCTGGGCTGAGCCACTCAGGAGCCATCTTGTCAGTGAGGCCACCTCCAGAGATTCCTCTACTGCACTAGGCTGGACCCCAACCCCAGCTCCCTTGCTCCTCACCCAATCTCTGTGTGACTATACTGCTGTCCTTCCCATGCTGCAGAGGAGGAGGCCACAGCTCCCAGAGCTCTGGGACATGCTGAGCTGAGTCCTGGGCAGAGGAGCCCTGCCCCAAGCATGCCCGTGTCACAACTGGCACCTGGACCACCATGTTCTCCCAGCTGCCTCTGTTGAATCCTTATATGGACTGTGCCACTTGGTTTTCAGAGGAGGAGAAGTAGCCATGTGGAAATTTAGATGCCCCCTGTTTTGCTTCATACACTCATTATTTTCCTTTTAAACATATATATATAAATGCTAATTGCTATATAATGATTGCATGTATTGATGGGCTGTGGTGTGGCATTTCAGTACATATATGCTCTGATAGCAATCAGGATGGCGAGATTGGCAAATCCCTTGTCTCAAATTTCTGTCGTTTCTTTGAATTAGGCATGTTCAAAATCCTTCCCACTAGCTATTTTGAAGTACTCAATGAGCTATTGTCTGCCATGGTCACTCTCTTGCACTACAGCCCCCACAGAGCTGTTCCTCCTGTCCCTCTGTGACCCCATATCTGTTCACCATCCCATCTCCTTCCTCCTCGGTCTTCTTTCCCAGGCTCTAGTAACCACTATTTTATTCTCTACTTCTATGAGATCTACTTTCCTAGCTCCCATTATAAGTAAGAAGACTCGGGACTTGTCTTCCTGGCCCTGATTTCTGTCATTCAACAATATTCTGCAATGGCACCCATGTTGCCAATGGCAAGGGTTCTGTGCTTTCTCAGGGCTCAGTAATATTTCACTCATACACTTGTCTCTGCAGAAGTTTCTTGCATGTTCTGCTCACAGGGGTCAGCCAAGCTTGGACTTGGCCAGCTGTTCCTCCTGACCCCTTCTTGCGATGGCCAAGAGTCTTCCAGGCTTGGCTGGTCCCATCTGGCCCCACCTAAGGCCCCAAGCTCACAAGCATGGCAATGACATCCCCAAATGGAGGGCAGCCAGCCCTCATCAGGGCCATGTCTTCTCCCTGAGGACTGTTGAGATGAAAGATTGATGAGTGCTCTGTCCTCACTGTGAATTTTTAATTAGGGAAGAAAGGAGACCCCAGACCTTGGCCCCACCAGCACTCCGGAGAAGTTCTTGGGTGTCATCACTGTTAAAATTTCACCCACACTGACAGTAGCTGTGAACCCTGTCTCCAGTTTTTCTGACCATCAATAAAGGCAGAAGGGGAAACAGCTCTCTGTTCTCCTCCCTTTTCCTGGTGGGAAAGCCCCACCGGAACGCTCAGCATGGAAGGTCTATGGACAACAAGAATGATATCAGGACCCCAGAAGGCCAGGGCATGTCTCAGCACAGGGACAGTGGTGGGAGGGCTGGAGTTACCCCTGCTGTCAGACTACAGAGCCTGCCCTTCTGAACTGCAGCTGACCGCACCTCTCACCCCGGATCCTTTTACAGTCAGCAAGCTGAGATGGGGCTGAGCTCTGGGTTTGGTCTCCAGCTGGAGGCCTTGACCTTAGCCTTGTAGGGACCAGGTTTTGGGTCAAGAGCTGGGCCCAGGAATCCTCCGCCCCAGAAAAGCAGGATGCCTTGGTGCTGTCCCAGGTGAACTCAGCTGGGCCCAATTTCATTTGCTAGCCAGGAAGGAGAGATGGAGGCTTGGGTTTAAATCCATAGTTTAGTGGGGTGAGTCACTTCAGCCTCTGCAGCCTCAGTTTCTCCTCCAAAAAAGGTGAATAGAAACAGCTCCTGCAGATGGTTGTGGCAAAGATAAATGAGAGGATGCATGCAAATCGCCGAGCACTGTGCCCTGGATGTGTGCAAATCATTGAGCACAGCACTCAGTTTCCAGGCAGTTCTTGATAAAAACTCTCTTACCAGGAGGAGAACTGGCTGCTAGCTCTGTTCTCAAAGGTCTTATCAGCCACTGGGGATCTCACACAGGCTAGAAACAAAACTCATGGGAACAACGGAACAAGGGCAAAGGAAAACTCCAAGTATCCAGTGAGAGAATCCCAGGACAGGCTGGGGAGGGGTGATTTTGATGTAGGAATGCCTTTTGGGGGAGGCTTTTGGAAGATGGGCCCAGAAGACACACCTCTAAGCATTCCCATCCTTTGCAAGTTGAGGGACTCATTTTTTGGGGTGGCAGGGTTTCGTCCATACATAGGTCCCTTCTGAGAATCCTGGCTGGCACTGAGCTCCAGGTTGCACCTGGGTCTTCATGATGTCACTCTTTAACCAACAAGCCATCGGCTTTCAGGGGCCCCAGGCTGTCCTGTTTCCTTCAGGAAGAGCCCAGAACTGCTTCAGCTACATGAGTCCCATTTTCCCATGTGGTAGTGCTACACAAGTTCACATCATGTGCTCTGAAAAGCCTGCTTCCAGTGAGGGGCTCTCTGTTCTCCTCCCAGTTCTTTCCTCTGGTCCTGTGAGTTTTGGGGCAATGTTCAGTCCCACTCTGGCCTGACTTCGCTTGTGGACAGGGGGCTTGGATTAGAGTGCCCCAGAGTGAAGTCTGTGGAGCAGTTCTCTTTCCAGAAACTCCCTAAACCACAGACTGTGATCAAAAATATTTGAGAATAGTTTCATGCCTTAGCACCTGCCTCTACTTTTGCATATTTCACAAGGCAATAAATACAACAAAGGCCTACAGCATGAAAACCAACTTAGTTTAGCTTGACCCAGCCTTGTTTGTGCTCATTTGACCTTGAAACATTTTTTATATTTTAGAATAAACTAGCATTCCTCAGAACACATTTTGAAGAATGGTGACCTCAAAGATGCACCTTCCTGCACTATCACTCAGGAATAAAAGCCGGTTGTGGCCTTTCCCTGGTGGGTAACTTTTCCAAAATGCCTCTGCTTCACTGCTGGACAAAATGTGAGGACTCTCTCTTTCAGTGGTGAGGGAGGGCACTGAGTCTGTATCTATATCACAGCAACACTTGCTGTAATTGCAGGTGTGTCTCCTCTGCAGAGGACCCTATGCTCTGTGCATTGGTGTGCCCCACGGTGGGGCACTTAGGGCCTGAAACACACAGTTGTATGCACAAGAGATATTCTTAAATATGGGAGCAAAGGTGGTCTTGAAGTATACTCAAGCAGGATTTCACCTCTAAATAATCTGCAGGGGTCTCCTGATCTTACTTGTTCATCAAACTCATCCCTGGTAGAATAAGTGAATGAATGAGTGAATGAATGAATTGCAAAACTTGTATAAGAGAATGCAGCTCTTAAGTGCATTGAGAGAAAATACACACTAAAAGACAAAGCCCAGTGCTGTCTTAACATTTTGCCCTTCTGGGCTTTTCTGGCCTGGATGTTCAGACCGTGCAATGCCAATATGACCCTTTCCTCTTCCATGGCACCAGGCTAGAGCCAAAGCTAATGAAAAAAATGGGCTTCTCTGTGTAACTTTGCAGAGCTGGCAGCAGCTTTAGTATTTCAAATATCCTTCTGAAATCTGAGTCCAATATGGAACATTTTTTCAAGTAAGCAATACTGTTGATGCCAGTGTAGCTCCAGCGGCTCAGCCTCCCTGGGGGCTCAGGGATGAGGGCATGCCTAGCATAGCCCTGACTGAGGTTTTCTGGCTCCAATAAGCCAGCTCCTTCCAGGGAGAGAAGAGGCTGTGGGGCATGGTAGACACTGGCAGAGATGAGAGATGGATTTTTTTTCTGATTAAACTTGGTAGTGCCGCAGGACATTCACCATGGTGCTACCCTGTAGACCCTATATTGTGATGGGCTTTGGAGACCTGAGTCTAGGTGGAGGGGGATGGAGCCATGGGTGCAGCAGTCTTGTGGCTGAAGGAAAGGTTAGAAGGTGTCAGGGCCCTCTCTGAGGGATGGGCTGCACCTGGTACCTGTGGAGCTTCCGGATAGCTTGGCTTCAGATTTCTATATTGGTTTCCCTCCTAGGTCAGGATTTGATGCTAATACTCCCCAGTTTGAGTTACAAAATCCAGCTCATGGCCTCTTGGGAGGCTGTGGAGGTAGGGCACAAGGTCTCAGGTTGTATCTAGAGGGTAGGAGAGATACAGGACAGACTGGCTGGCACCCCCGGGGTGGGAGTGTTGCCTACACGCAGGGAGCCTTTGGTGATGACCTCCTTCCAACTTCCACCCAATGAGAATAACACACTGTAGGAAGCCTCTCTGAGGAGAAAACCATCATTTAATGTGAGCACACTGGACACTTAACGCCTCCCCAGTGCCTGTGAAACTCTCCCTTCTTGAGGAAAGCAGGCCTCCACTGATAGGAAGCCTATCTAGAATTTGATCATATCAGCACACTGTTTACTTTAACATATTTGTACTTTTACTTTTTACTTATGACAGCTGTTATCATTTTTGTCCATTTATGGAAGCAATAAAGTATCACTCTGAAATACATTTGTTTTGATAAAAACTGAACTCATTTGAATACAAATATTAACTACTTTTTAGTACAGGTGAAGTGCTCCCACTTCACCCATCCAAATGTATTTCTATTCTGTGTGACAACTACTAGAAAATTTTTTAAGAACAAAGAAAAATGGTGAAATTTCAGGTGCCATAACAGGTTGGTAGAGAGAAATTTCCCATCTCAATCACTAGAGAGACATCAAAATGAAGGCGGAAAACAGCGCAGGTAGTGTAAATTTTTTTCTTTGCTTTTTTTTTTTTTTTTCGTACTGGAGTTGAATTTGGGGTCATCACACTGAGCTACATCTGAAGTCCTTTTTTGCTTTTTATTTTTATTTTGAGACAGGGTTTCACTAAGTTGCTAAGTTGCCCAGACTGAGCCTCAAACTCATGAGTCTCCTGCTTCTGCTTCCCAGAGTGCTGGGTTCACAGGCACCCACCTTCACATCTGAATTCCTTTTGTTTTTGCAGCTCACTCTCTGACCTTGGATGAACTGTCTCCCTGCTCTGGGCCTCAGTTTCTCCATGTATAAAATAAAGAGACTGAGTCAATTAGCCCCATTATCTTAGCACCCTGTTGCTCCTCCAAAGCTCAGCAGAGGTTAAACCCTCCCCAGTCATCACAGAGGCTGACATTGCTGGTACTGAGTCTACTGGATGGATGTGGCTTCTCTGAAATGAGACCCTTCCTGCAAAGAGATGTGACAACGGCAGTTCAACCAGCAACCAAGGACAGCATCAGCCTGGGCTCCATCTTGCTTGTCTCTGGAGCTAACTTACATAATGGAGAAAATAGCAGCAAGGCTGGTGACATGTGGTCCGATCCTCAGCTCTAATACACAGAACTGTAATATGGCAACTATAGTGTGGCAACATGGACCAACAACATGGGGAAGAGGCAGGAGGGGGAGCTCAGAGCACAGGCTGCAGAGTCAGCCAGCCTAGGTTCCAACCCAGCCCATGTACCCATTAAGCTGTGTGACCCCAGACCCATTCTCCCATCTCTTGGAGCCTCATCATGGTGTTCTTATGGTGTGAGTAATGTGTAGTTCATCTCTACCTCACTGGACTGATGTGTGTGTGGATGTGACCAGCAGATCCTTCCAGCTGTGATCTGCAAGGGGAGAGCCTGGATCTGGTTCACTTTTTCTCCCAGTGGGAAGCATGGGATGGGCATCTTCTAACTTTCCAGCTGTTTACTGAATACCTGGAAGGGCTGAGCCTCCTGAACACTCTGAGAGGCTGAGTCGAGGTGTGTGTTAACCATGTGCAGTTGACAGGCTGATACTCATGTAGCAACTGGTCACCCACATAAATGTGAAAATGCATCTGAGACCGGTTCTGTGAAGTGGAGGCTAAGTCACAGGACCATTTTGTCCTGGGGCAGGTCACCAGGGAAGAGGCTCTAGTGAAGACCTGAAAGATGAACAAACTGAGCAGGCAGAGGCATTTGGTATGGGAGGTGGTTCTTGGGACAGGAAGAGGTTTGACAGGTGCACAGGCCTGGTGGCAGGACCTGAGAGGTAACTCGTTGCTGGAGCAGAGAGCAAAAAGCAACGCAGCATCAGATGAAGCTGGAGACGTGGGCAGGGGCCTGGCAGCCAGGTTCTCATGGGCATGGTCAGAGTCCTGGGCTTTCTCCTAGAGGAACAGGAAGCAATCTAAGTGTGTAAGGGGAGAGGTGAGAAGCCTGGCCACTGTAGCATGGAGAGAGGTTGCAGGAAGCCTGGAGGGGCTGGGCACAGTGTGGTGGCCATACCACTGTCCTGGGAAGACAAAATGGTGGCCTGGACTGTGTAGTGGCTACAGAGTAGGCAGCAGCTGGGCACCCTCATCTCTCTGGTGTGGTCTGTCAGGGTGTATGGCCCGAAGGCTCAGCCACAGCCTTATAGGTAGAGGCGACTCTTCCTCACAGGCCTTGGTGCAGGGCTGTGTCCCTGCAGCAGGAGGTTCACACAGCAACAAAGGCAGTGACGTTTACAACTCCAATCCATGCACTGTGCAGTCTAGGACCCTTTCCACAGACTTTATCGCATTTGACCCTCACAAGAACTACCAGGATGAGAGAACCTCCAACCTCAACCTCCACTTCCTTCCTGACTCCTCTGTGAAGCACAGAAACAATAATCATAACTACTGTGGAAGCTGATTCTTGTTAAAGAAGGTAGTTGTCCTGTCCAGTCCCATGGACACTAAACTAGCAGACACTGAACATCACTCCAGGGGAAACACGGGGTCAGCTTTCCAGAGCCTCTGGTCACCACTTTCATCAACTGCCCAATGGATAACCTATTTTATGCACTTTTCTGTTTACAGCCACCTTGTTTACCACCTATTGTTGATTCATTGCCACTGAACTCCAGGCCAGAAGCACTGTGGCTCACACCTCATCAAAGCACCCCCAGCCCACACGGGGATGTTCTGCCCTGCGGCACCTCATAGCCTTCCTGCCTGAGCAGTGAGCAGCATGCAAGCACCACATTTGAGGGCCACTTTAAGCAGCTAAATCACCAGTGGGCAAAAATCCTGGCTCCAGACAACCCACCCGAAGCATGCCTGTGTACAGTATCAGCGCAGGAACGAGAAGGCAGACCCTGGCCAGTTCCACCTGAGCTGAGAACCAGGCCTGGGGAGACCCACTGTTCGCTCTGGGCCACATGCCCATGGACACCCGTGTGCACCTGAACACTGACTGGGATTAGAGTAATGCTGTCATGTAGGTGTGCTTGCAAGGATGGACTCTGAAGAGCGAGGGTGGTGGTTGTTTGTTGCGGAAGGGACCCGCTTCTGTTGAGGTCCTCTGTACACCAAACGCCCCTGTGCTGGGGACACACAGCCTGCTCTGCACAGCCCTGCCACAGCCATCCAGGAACTTAGCCCTCCCCACCTGTGAGTGGGACTGTTGCTTCCAGAAGAGGACGGTGGGCTGTGCTTCAGGCCCAGGGCCCCAGGGCTGGGGGCACTGAGCAGGGATGCTGCCTCCAGGGTCCAGCTTCACAGCCTAAGGATTACCTGCTCTGAAAACTTTGCTCTGAAAACTCTTTTTGTGGTACGGGGCTATAGCTCAGTGGCAAAAGTGCCTGCTTGAAAACTTTTTTCACACTGAATTTCTTAAAAACCCGTTTATTTTCCATTTCATGCTAAGTAAGCAATTCAGCTCACAAACTGTCTTAATCCCTGGCATGAATTCATTTAAATAAAATATTGCCAAGCAATGGAAAAGCAGAAATCCTCTTATAGCCCTCATGGGTATCGATGCTGTTCGTAGAGTGCAGACTGAGCCTCTCGGCACCTGACTGTACACGCAGCCAAACTGTAGAGCCAGGGCTCCAGGTGTGGCTGGGGGAGGCCCCAAGACAAGCCTCCGAACTGGGATGATGCCCAGGGCTGCAGCTCTTTTCCTGTTCTTGGACTCAGACCAAGAACAAGTCTCTCAGACCCATGCTTTACTGAGGATGCAGCTTTAAGATCTTGGCTGTTTAACATCCCCATGCCCCAGTTTCTTCATCTGTAAAACAGTTCAAGGGAAGGTATTATTTTAGTGTTATTTCTGTGTATACCACATTCAAAACTTTATAAAGCATTTTCCTGTGGAGGGCGGGCTCTGCTTTCCTCCAATGGAGCGTAGGTGGTGGAACTGGCTTAATCCAGATGTTAGAAAGCAAGGTTGACATGAGGAGGGAGAATGTGTTGCCCAGCAGTGTCACACAGCCAGGCTGAGGTGGGGCTGGGACTGAGCCTTCGGTTCTCATCTCAGTGACATAGCCTTTCTACTACTTCCACAGGCAGAGAAAGAAAGGTTTCTTCATCTGAGTGTGTCAATTCCAGACTGGTGATGTGTTTCAGATTTAAGATTTTTTTGTGAATTAAGCAAAAAAAGTGGGAGTGAGTCATTATGAGCACAGACCCAGGCTACTCAGTTTGCGTGTGTGGCCCAGCAGCATGTCCTGGAGCAAGTCACTACTCTCTGTGTCTCAGTTTCCTCATCTGTAAATCTGCAAGGTAGTGTCTCCCTCACAGGGTGTCTCCAGGGGTAAATGAGTCAATATTTGTAAAGTGCTCAGCACTGGGGCTGGCAAATGCTATATACATATTTGTTCAAATGAAAAAAAATTAACCTAGGTATAAATCAGAAGAAGATAGCATTTGCAGAATTTGTTGTTATTCAACGCTTTGTGTTTCTTAATTTGGTTGAAACTTTATATTTATTTGTAAGGAGCACCACCAGTCTTCAGGAACTTTAGGTAGGAGCAGGGTTGCAATATTACTCTGCATGTGCATGTTATTGACCCATTTTACGAATAAGGAATCCCAAGGCTCAGAGAGGTGAAGGGAGTAACTTGCTCAAGGTCACACAGCTGCCAAGTGGAGAGCAGGACTCAAATCCAGCTCCAAGGCCTGTGCAGTTGGTCACCGGGCCACCCTTCTCATACAGGGCACCCTACCCCTGCTAACTGTGCCAGGTGCCTAGGGGTCTGGACTTTGGGAAAGAAGGTCATTAGAAGGGGCTGCTGTAGACACAGGGGGGCAAGCCACTCCCCACTCCCATGCCAGCTGGGCCTGCTCAGGATTTTGCTGACTAGAAGGAATGCTCTGCTCCTTCAACAGGCAATAATGGGGGGCTTGCAAACTAGGCAAGGGGGGGCAAAAGCATCTCCAAAACAAATACAGCTGCAAGATTCACCTCACCAGGCAGCATCTGAAAAGTGCCAAAGATTTAGCATGAATTGCTGTCAGCTCCCAATTTTGTTTCTCATAGAGGTTTCAGGAGAGCCAGTGCTTAGCCCAAGTGCCTGACTACAGAGCTAAAAGAGAGGATACCGCGAGCTTGCTGTGGTGCTGGCTCAGGAGGTCCCCAGCCTGGGGCAGGAGACAGGGGTTCCAGGCTTGGCCTTGCTGTGACCTTGCTGTGACTTCAGGAAAACCTTTCCTTCTCCATGCCCATGAGTACTGGGCAGGTGATTCTTTGTTGCTGGCTTAGAGAGAATTTTACTTTTCATTTAAAATTTTTTGAAGTATTTATCTTATTAGTACATGTGTGCAGTTTACATCCATCTTGGGGAGTGATCATATATGCACACCACAGCTTGTTCCTTTTTAGATCCCTCTCCCCTCCCCTACTCTGCCCCTTCCTCCAATTCCCCACCCCAGTTTTCATTCTTGTTGATTTTATTAATCTTGGCTCATGTTATGCATATCATGTTTACATTCACTGAGGTTATCAGGTTCCTGTATGTGGCATATCCTTATTCTACTCATTTCCCCTTCCTCTCTTCATTCTTTTCCCTTTTTCCCTTGGGGCACTGCAAGACTTCCATCTCTTCACCTTCTTCTTTCCATCCTTTATCATTCTCTTTGTTTCTACTTTGCCTCACCCAAATGAGACATCATATGGTATTTTTGCTTGTGTGTCTGATTTATTTCACTCAATATTATGTTTTCCAGGTGCATCCATTTTCTTACAAATGTTTCAAATCTGTTATTCTTTTTGGTGCCAGGAATCGAACTCAGGACCTTGTGCTTGCCAGGCAGGCACCTGTGCCACTGAGCTATATCCCTGGCCTATATCTGTCATTCTTGGTAGCTAAGTAGTATTCTACTATATACAGATACAACATTTTCTTTATCCAATCATCTGTTGATGGGTATCCAGGCTGTTTCCAGGATTTAGCTATATGCGTTATGCTGCTATAAACATTGGTATGCATGTATCACCGTAGTATGATGTCTTAAGCTCTTTGGGGAAGATACCAGCAAGGGAATCTCTGGGTCATATGGAATCTCTCATTTTAGTTCTTTGAGAAATCTCCACACTGATTTCCATAACGGTTGTACTAGTTTACACCACTAACAATGAAAGAGGGTTCCTTTCCCCTCAAAGCCTCACCAGCATTTATTATTCTTTGATTTCTTAATGATGGCCACTCTTTTTGGAGTAAGATGGCATCTTAGGGTTGTTTTAACTTGCATTTTAGAGAGAATTTTAAACACGGAAGTTTCATGTAGAAGTACAAACGTCTGTGTTCTCCTCACAGGAGAGACGCCTGGCTCCCACACCTCAGACTCTCACAAAGTCCATAGCTGATTGGCCCAAGAGTGAGCAGCCCTCAGAAGCCACAGCCCTCCGGCCCAAGGACAGTGAGGTCCAGTGATCTGCTTCACCTCTGCAGCCCTGGCTGGATCTCCTGCTCTCCTCACAACACTGACCAGCACTGGCCTCAGGGTGCCTGAGGACCCTCCGGTCTAAGCACAGCTGTCTTTGAATGACTTCTGTCTGAACTCTTGGGGACCCTGGTTGAGTCAGAGTTCCTTGAAATGAAGATAAAAAATAAGGACATGTGGATCTGGATGGAACCAGTGGCCACAGCAGCATGGGCGTGGGATTGGACTCTGCTCAACCACTTCCCTGCTGTGTGACCTTGGGTGAGTGACTTCACCTCTCTGAACTTTTCTCTCCTTATCTATAAAACAGGAGCACTAACAGACTAAGTTGAGCAGGATCATCAATATGTGGTTGGGAAGTTCCTCCACTGAAGAAATGCAGCTTGCATGACCTCTCACAGATGTCCCAAGACACTGCTCCCCAATCAAGTAAATAATCTCTTCAATACCAAAATGAGCCTAGGATCCTCTCTTTGGGGTCTGAAGGAAACATGATTTTTGGGGTCACTGAAATAAAGAAAATGTAAAGCCCGTCCCCTTGGGTGCCTCTCATCACAGCAGAAAGCCCAGCACAGGCCATGTGGGTTAAGCCCCAGTGGGCAGCTTGTCATCCCAAGGAGGAGGAGCACATGCACATCTCCAAACCCCAACACCTTGTCACTCACCAGGGCACCCAACATAGCTCCTGGAGGCAGTGGTTCCTAAAACCCCACCACAGAAGCATTGTGACTTCATTTTAGGGCCTTTGCCACTGCTAAAATACTCTGGTTGCCTCTTCCTACGAATGAGCTTCAGATACCTCTTTGGGGCAGGTAAGTGAGGATGCCCTGGTCCACGTGTGACCAGTGATTTTGGCTCAGATCAGAGGTCTGAGTGGGTGTGGGGGTGCAGCAGTGCAGACTTGGCCTCCTCCATGTGGTGTCAGAGCCTAGAGTGAGAGCAGAGGACCCTGGCCCTGCACGGTGAAAGGCAGAGCCCTCTGGTGCTCACAGGCCCACAGGTGAGTTCACAGGGGTCAGGCATCACTGGAGCCAGCATTCCTGGCCTTTGCATGGGGGGCAATAGAGCCATGGGACTGGGAGAATGTAGGGCCTGGAGAACATTAGACCTCTGCTTAGTTCTGGGTTGTGTGAGTTTCTAAGACTCCCACAGCATCTTCCAGTTCATAGATGTGACCACTAACTCCAGTGTAAACCCTGAGGCGGGCAGTGCCATGTGCACCTAATTAAGCCCCTGGCCTCCAAATTAGCCGAGGCCTCCAGTTTGGTGTTTAAAATTTTGGTGGCTAAGAACACTGCAGGCCACACAATCAGGAAATAGTCTGAAAAATACCAGCGTTTTCCCTTGTCTACCAAAGACATCCCGAGGACACCAGGCAAGACAACCTTCTGGCTCAGAGGTATCCAGAGTTTCTCCATCTTGCCGTGGGCCTGGAGGCCTGGAGCACAGCCTGTTCCTCTGCCTCCCTCTCTGGTGTTCGAGCACACAGGATGGCAGGGACGGCAAGAGTCTGTGGCGGCTGGAGAGAGCAGTGTGGTGGAAATCCCACCGGCACCTCCAGGTTGCATCGCATCTGACAATGAGTGTCTTCAGACATTCTCCCATGCATCCCTGCTGGGTCAGACAGGAGAGAGACTTCTCAGTCTTGCCTGTCAATCCTGCCAGCTTTGCACTGACCGGCCATGCTGGCTCCACAAATGGTCCCCAGGGTGTGTTTTACTGCATGCTCTCTAGCCTCAGCTCAAAGTGGTTCTGCCAGCAGTGCTGGGAAGGCTGTTATGGCAGTGGCAGCTGCAAGAGCTGCTCCCAGGCCATCCTGCTAGGCCTCTCAGTGACATGGGCAAGGACAGAGGATCCTTTGGAGCTGCACAGATGAGTACCCTGGGATCCAGTCCTACAGAAGGGTGCAGGGATACACACCCTGCTCCTTAGCAGCTGGATGACTCCTGGGTGAAAAGATTCTAAGAAAGGGATAGTCTTGGGCTGGCAAGTGGGAGCCTGGACATACCCTGGCATGATGTGAGGTTCCTTGTAAAGACCAACCTTTCTTGCTGCTGCCCACGAGCCGTCTCTTAGTATCAGCTCCCTGGCTCTGGCCAGCACAGAGACATACTGTGCCCATCCCCCAAGCACTCCTTGCCCCTGAGTGCCAAAGACCTGCAGGCAGAGAGCGAGGTGGCTGTGGGGCAGTCTGGGCTACTTCCAGGGCTGCACAGCCCCTTGTCTCATCCTGCAGGGATGGACTCATCACCCAATCACTTTCTGGGCTGCAGAGGCTCCAAGTATTAGCTCTCTCAGGCCACAGCTGAGGTCCTGGGAACACCAGAGAAACCAGGAAGAACTAGAAACCGGGATTATTCTAAAATGCAAATCCAGTCCATTGTTCCCTAGATTTAAACTTCCCCCATAACTTCTACTCCAAGCCAAAAGATTCACCCCTCCACCTGCAAAAAGTAATAACAGACAGAAATGTATGAAGCAGCAGATGATTTGCAAAACCCTGGACATCCGACAATAATGGCCCATGGTAATCAAGATAGAACACAACCAGGAAGAGGCCATTATTGCCCCAGCCTGCTGTCTTCAGAGAGTTTCTGGGCCATGGCCCAAAGAGGGGAGCCCAGGTGAGGTCTAGTGGCCTAGTTTTTAAGCTGAGAAGTTGGGAGGAGAGAAAGAGGAGTGAAAGGAAAGGAAGAAGGGAGAGGAAAGAGGGAAAGGGAGAGGGAATGGAAGGGAGAGAGGGAGAGGGAGAAGAAGATGGAAAAGAAGGAGAGGGTCTTTACCTGATGAAACTTCCCACAGGGAAAGAACCATTTGAAGGACCA
The DNA here is from genome assembly GCF_000276665.1 of Chinchilla lanigera. NCBI lineage: Eukaryota > Metazoa > Chordata > Mammalia > Rodentia > Chinchillidae > Chinchilla > Chinchilla lanigera. Next base: position 1,974,686 of record NW_004955561.1, read on the forward strand.
GAGGGAGTGAAGCCTGGTATGCAGTGCAGGCTGGGAACAGTGCCTGATCTTACTAGCCAGACAGGAAAACTTCAAGAGCCATGGGACATTTAGTAGAGTACAGTCATCTCTCAGTATGCATGGGGGTTGGCTCCAGATCTCTGCTATAGATGTCCACATCTATGGGTGCTCAGGTCCCTTATATAAAATGGTACTATTAGCATTGAACTTATGTACATCTGCCTTATCCTTAAATCATCTTAGATTATTTAGAATATTAGAATACTTCATACAATACAAATAGTTATGTGTAACTATGTAAATAATTATATTGTTAATGGAATAGTAACAAGGAAAAACAGATGGTATGTGTCTGGTAAGATGAATTTTAAAAAGAAATATTTTCAATCTGGCTGGATAAAACCATAGATGCAGAATTCAGGGGACACGGGGCTGGCTAATCAGCAGAGGGGACCGATTAGCTCCAGACTCAGCACTGCTCTGCTCCTATCTAGCAAATACTAAAAGTATGTAACTGTTAAAAGGATTGAGCTGGAAAAGGACAAAACTGCTTCCAAGTAGCTTAACTACATCTCAGACAAAGCTCAAGAATATTTATAGGAAAGCAAAAATGTCTAGCACCCAGTAAATAAAATGCGCAGTATCTGGCATCCAATAAAAAATTAGGTGGGTAAAAAGGGAGAAAATTACAATCATAGTGTAAAAATAAGTGAGTTAATAAAACCTGGTCCAGAGCTGATACAGATGTTAGACTTAGTAAATAAGGACATGTAGCAACTATTATACCTAAATGTCACACACTCAAAAAGTTAAGTAGAGTTATGGGAGATATTTTTTATTTTATTTTATTTTGAAGATGTTTTAATTTGTTTTGTTTTGTTGCGACAAGGTCTCACTATGTAGTTCAGACTATCCTTGAACTCACTACGTGGCCCCAGCTGTCCTTGAATTCATGGAGATCCTCTTGCCTCAGCCTTCTGAATGCTGGGATTACACACTTGTGCTAACACACCCAATTTAGATACTTTTTTGAAAATACAAATCAAACTGTGAAAACTACAATGTATGACATGAAAAAGATAAAGGATGATATCTGTAGTGAATTAGACTCCACAGAAGGAAAGATTAGTGAACTTGAAGACAGCAACAGAAACTACTCACAATAAAACAGAGACGAGGGAAAAAAAAAACTGAAAAGAATATCAAATCAGCTATGGGACAATTTTATATGGCCGAACATGAGCAATTGGAGTCCTCACAGGAGAAGGGAAAGGATAGTTGGTGCATAAATTATGGCTGAAAAACAACTATACACAGATTCATGAAGCTCAAAGTAGTATAAGCAAAAGAAATGTGAAAAAAACTACACTAAGCCTCATAATAATTAAATTGCTCAAAGAAAATGATAAAAATAAATTCTTAAGAGCAGTAAAAAAAGCTATATTGCAACAGAACACAGAAATGGCAATGGATTTCTTGTAAACAATGCAAGTGAGGAAAGCATGGAGCATCTGTAGATGAGAAGAAAAAAAAGAAACTGTAAACCCACCCGTGCAAACAGCATTCAAAACCAAAGGCAAACCATAGATATTTACAGACACACAAAATCTGAAAGGCACCCTCACTAGCAGGCCCACAGTATAAAATAAGCCAAGAGAGGTCTTTCAGACAAAAGGAAATTGCTGGATGGAAGTACAGCTCCTCACACAGAGTGGAGAATCCTGGAAAGAGCAATGACACAGGCAAAGATTCAATTTTAAAAAATAATTGACTGCTTAAACAAAAACAATAGCAAAGTAAGACATTATTTAAAATACAAGTAAAAGTGCAATGTTTGACAATAATGGTACAAAAGTCAAGAGGAGGAGAACCTGACTAGACTCCTCTAAGGCAGGCTGCACAGAGGTGGTATGGGATCATTTGGAGGTAGACTGCACTGTTAAAGATCTACACTATACACCCCCAAAATCACTAAAATAGAAAACACCAAATTAGAGCTACAATGCTAACACAAGAAATATCCTGAAGATATTCAATTAATCTAGAAAAAAGAAAAAAGAAAAGAGAAAGGGAAAAATGAACATATGAGATAGTAGGAAAAGAATGAACAGATCTTGCTAGAGTTAAAGACAGATATATTGTCTGCAGGGGCTGGGCTGAATCCCAACTTCTGGGGCCTTGGTAGTTACTGTCAGAACAACTCACACTCCCTGGGAGCTCAGCTGAAACCTGGACAAGTCAGCAACCTCGGGGAGTCCACCCTCACTCCTCCCCTTCCAGTGTGGGAAGCAGTGTCTGTCTTGGGCAATATTTGAAGCCTCAGTGAATACGACCTGCATCCCCCCTACTCTTGCGGAAGCTGGGCTGAACCCCAGACAGTCTCCAGCGAGCCCCCCCTGCCCTTCCCACACATGTCTGGGAGCCAACTGAATGTAAGAAAGTTTGAGAGCATCTGGGACCCCACCTTGCCACCACTCACCAGCACAGGAGCTGCACTGAGCACTGTGGATCTTCAGACTCTCACCCTGCCACTCACACACAATTGGGAAAGTGAGGCTGCACACCAGGGAGCCTCTGAATCTTCAAAAATGACAAAACAAAGGAGCAAAGTGCAATTCCTTACCTCCACACCACCCAAAACAAGTCCAGAAGTCATCAACACAGAAGAGCCTGGAAGTCATACACCTGAAATTTCTGAAATGATAGCAACTGAAGTAGAGAAACAACTCTATCAGGCCAGAGAAGACATCAGATCAGAAATAATGTTTCAGGTGAAAAAAGAAATGACAATAATGAAAGAAATGTTCAGCATATCCAAAGATGACATTGACAAGAAAATAGAACAGCATAGACAACTCATGGAAATCTTCAGTGAACAATATAGAACAGAATCAGAATGCATGAAACAGATTCAAACAGATATCCAGGAAATTAAAAATTCCATTGAAAGCTGGCAAAACTGCCTGAATGAAGCTGAAGATAGACTTTCAGACCTTGAAGATAGCATTACCACTAATGAACGGGAAAGGAGGAATCTCTTAAAAACAACAAGGAACCAGGAAATAACAATTCAACAACTGCAAGACAAAGCAAAGAAAAATAATGTCAGATTAATAGATATTAATGAAACAGCAGGTGTCAACACAAACGACATAAAAAGACTATTTGCAGAAATAACAGCAGATTTCCCAGGCATAGAAAAAGAATTGGATATCCAGATAAATGAAGAATATAGAACTCCAGTTAATCATAACCAAAATAAATCTACCCCCAGACATATAGTGATCAAGATCCCAGAAACTCAACAAAAGCTCAGAATATTAAAAGCTGTTAGAGAAAGGAAACAAATCACCTATAAAGGAAAGCCTATCAGAATCACAGCAGACTTCTTAACACAAACCCTCAAGGCAAGAAGAACTTAGAGCAAAGTGTTTCAGGTACTGAAAGAAAACAACTTCCAACCCAGATTGATGTACCCTGCAAAACTTTCTTTCAAATTTAATGGAGAAATAAAATATTTTCATGATAAAGAACACCTGAAGAAAACCAACCCTACAAAGAGTACTAAAAGATATTCTAGAAAGAGATAAAACAGACCACACCTTCAAGAACAACAACAGAAAGGAATCACCAAGCAGAGCAAGCAATTAAACAGAGGGAAAAAGGAGGATCCAACAGCAGGAAAATAGCATGACAAAGATAAGACAGTACATATCAGTTATAACCATCAATGTAAATGGTCTCAATGCACCAACCAAAAGAAGCAGACTAGCAGGGTGGATCAGGAAACAAAATCCAACTATGTGCTGTATATAAGAAACACATTTAACTCAAAAGGAAATTTAGAGACTGAAAATTAAAGGATGGAAAACAATACTCCATGCAACAGGAACCCAGAAAAAAGTGGGTGTAGCTATTCTGCTCGCAGACCACATGAACTTCAAACCAAGAACAATTAAAAGAGATAAAGAAGGTCACTACATACTTGTGAGGAGGAAGCTTCAAGAGGAAGAGATAACAATCATAAACATCTATGCACCAAATATAGGAGCACCACTTATATAAGACAAATTCTAACAGACAAGAAAAATGAAATTAGTAGGAACATAATCATAACAGGGGACTTTAACACACCATTGTCACAAAGAGATAGCTCAATTAGACAAAAAATTGGGAAAGAAATAACAG
>NW_004955561.1:1984753-1991792 GCF_000276665.1 Chinchilla lanigera
CATGTATAAAAGAAACTACATCAGAATCACAGGAGATTTCTTAACACAAACCATCAAGTCAAGAAGAGACTGGAGTGAAATACTTCAAGTCCTGAAAGAAAACAACTTCCAACTCAGACTGATGTGCCCTGCAAAACTCTCTTTCAAAATTAATGGAGAAGTAAGATACTTCAATGACAAAGAACAAAAAAAGAAATTCATGACTGCCAAGTCAACCCTACAAAGAGTACTAAAAGATATTTTAGAAAGAGATAAAAATGACCACAGTTCCAAGAACAACAGCAGAAAGAACAACCAAGTAGGGCAAGCAATTAAGCACAGGGCATTTAAGCACAAGCACTTAAGCAAACAGCCAGAAAATGATATGACAAAGACAAGCCAATATATACCAGTTATAGCTATCAATGTAAATGGCCTCAATTCACCAATTAAAAGAAACAGACTGGCAGATTGGATCCAGAAGCAAAATCCAACATTATGCTATATACAAGAAACACATTTAACTCAAAAGGAAATTCATAGACTGAAAATCAAAGGATGGAAAACAATACTCCATGCAACAGGAACCCAGAAAAATGTAAGAGTTACTATTCTGTTTGCAGACAAAGTGAACTTCAAACCAAGATGATCAAAAGAGATAAAGAAGGTCACTACATACTTTCTAGGGGAAGACTTCAAGAGGAAGAGAAAATGATCATAAATATGTGTGTACCAAATATGGAAGCACCCAAGTACATAAGACAAATCTTAATACAAATGAAAAACCAAATAATCAATAACACAATTGTAATGGGGAACCTTAACACCTAATTGACACAAAGAGATAGGTAAACTGGACAAAAAATCAGCAAAGAAATATCAGAACTGAAATAAACTTGTGAACAAATGGACTTACTAGATATTTACAGAGTGTTCCACCACACAATACTGGAATACACATTCTTCACAGCTGCACACAGGATGTTCTCTGAAATAAACCACATAGCAGTCCATAGAACATGCTTAATTAAATGCAAAGAAAGTGAAATTATCCCATGCATACCAACTGATCATAGTACAATGGTATTGGAAATTATGACAAAAGAAAATGAAAAAACTGCATAAACACATAGAAATTAAATAATACCCTCCTAAAAAACCAGTGGGTCACAGATGAAATTAAATGATATCTACAATCAAATGAAAATGTAAATACAACTTACTGGAATCTGTAGGATACAATGAAAGAGGTCCTCAGAGGGAAATTTATAGCTGTAAGCTCAGATATCAGGAAAACAGAATGAGAACAAATAAATAGCCTAATGCTGCACCTCAAACTTCTAGAAAAAGAAGAGCAAGTCAAGCCTAAAGCCCATAGAAGAGAAGAAATTATAAAGATCAGAGCAGAACTTAACATAATGGAGAGGAAGAAAACAATACAAAGAATTAATGAATCAAAGAGATTGATTCTTGAAAGAATAAAAAAAATTGATAGACTGCTAGCCTACCTTATCAAAAAAGGAAAGAAAAAAACCTCAAATTCATGCAATAAGGAATGAAAAGGGTGAAATCACTATAAATCCCATAGAAATTCAGAAGATCATCAATACCCACTTCGAAAATCTTTACTCTCATAGGATAGAAAACACAGAGGAATTGGACAGATTCCTAGACATGTATGAATTACCAAAGTTGAATAAAAAAGACATAAAAATTCAGAATAACCAAATATCAGTTAATGAAATTGAAAATGTGATTTAAAAATTATCAACAAAGAAAAACCCAGGTCTTGATAGGCTGATTTCTATAAAAATGTTGGAGAAGATTTAATGACAATGCTCCTCAAACGCTTCAATGAGATTAAAAGGAAGGCAGTTCTCCCTAACTCATTCCTGGAAGCAAGTATTTCTCTGATATCAAAACCAGAGAAAGACCCAACCAAAAAAGAGAACTGCAGGCTGATCTCCCTAATGAACATAGATGGAAAAATCCTCAATAAAACACTAGCAAACAGAATGCAGGAAATCATCAAGAAGGTTATACACCATGACCAAGTGGGATTCATCCCAAGGATGGAGGGGTGGTTCAATATACACAAATCAATAAATGTAATACACCATATCAACAGAGCCAAAGACAAAAATCACACAATCATCTCAATAGATTTAATAAAAGCTTTTGACAAAGTCCAAAATTCATTAGTGACAAAAAAAACCCTACAGATAATTGGAATAGATGAACTTTATCTCAATGTGACCAAAACCATCTATGACAAACCAACAGTCAACATCACACTAAGTGGACAAAAACTGAAAGCTATCACTCTAAAATTAGGAAGAAGATAAGGACGTCCACCACTCCTATTCAACACAGTGCTGGAAACAGCCAGAGTAATTAGATAAGAGAGAGAAATGAAAGGAATAAGGATAGGAAATGAGGAAGTGAAATTATCATTATTCACAGACGACATGATACCCTATGTAAAAGACCCCCCAAATTCCACCAAAAGACTCCTAGAATTAATAAACAAATTCAGTAGCATAGCTGGATACAAAGTCAACACTCAAAAATCCATAGCATTCCTATACACAAACAAGAAACACACTGAGAGAGAAATTAGGGAAACCACACTCTTCACAATAGCATCCAAAAATGTGAAATACTTAGAAATCAATCTAACAAAAGAAATAAAAGATCTACACAGTGAAAGTTACAGCACTCTGAAAAAGGGATTGAAGAGGATATCTGAAAAAGAGATTGAAGAGGATAATCCCTTGCTCATAGATAGGAAGAATTAACATTGTGAAAAAGGCCATACTCCCAAAATTGTTATACAGATTCAGTGCAATCTTAATCAAAATGCCACTAGTATACTCACAGATCTAGAGAAAACATTCCTGAAATTCATCTGGAACCAGAAGAGACCTAGAATAGCAAAGATGATCCTGGACAACAAAGGCAAGGCAGCAGGCACTAACCCCTGAATTGAAGTTATACTACAAATCTACTGTGATAAAATCAGCATGGTACTGTAAAAAAAAATAGACCTGAAGACCAATGAAACAGAATAGAACATGCAGACACTACTACAAAAACACTCAGCTACCTTATTCTTGACAAAGATGCCAAAATGTTCACTGGTAGAAAGATAGCCTTTTTAACAACTGGTGCTGGAAAAAATTGGCTTTCTACATGCTGAAAACTAAAAACCTATGTCTAAAACCTATGTCTAAAACCTATGTCTATCACCATGCACTAAACTAAAATCAAAATAGATCAAAGATCTAAATATTAAAACAGAAACACTAAATTTACTGGAAGAGACAGTAGGTAGAAATCTTGAAGACATAGGTGTAGTCAGAGAGTTTATGAACGAAAAACAAATTGCATAGGAAATACTTCAAAGCATCAACAACTGGGATCTCATCTTATTAAAAATTTCTGCACATCAAAAGAAATCACCAATAGAGTGAAAAGAAAACACAGAGTGGAAAAAATTTTTAGCCAGTAGTCTCTCAGATAAAGGACTTATATCTAGAATATGTAAAGAATTAAAAAAATCAGGCCCCCAAATTCAAAGACTCAATCCAAAAATGGGCATTGGAGATGAACAGATTCTTCTCAGATGAAGAAATACAAATGAATATATGAAAAAAATGTTCAACATCATTGGTCATTTGAGAGATGAAAATTAAAACAACACTGAAATTCCGTCTCACCCCTGAAAGCATGGTTGTTATCAAGAAGTCAACCAATAACAAATGCTGGAGGGGCTGTGGGGAAAAAGGAATCCTTCTCCACTGTTGCTGGGAATATAGACTGGTGTAACCATTGTGTAAATTTGTGTGGAGATTCCTCAAAACACTAGGACTAGAAGTCCCATTTGCCCCAGCTATTCCCTTTCTAGGTATTTTCCCAGAAGAATTAAAAACATCATATCGCAGCAAGATATGTGTACTCATGCTTATAGCAGCATAATTTGTAATAGCTAAGTCTTGGAAACCACCCAAATGCCCATCAACTCAGTAATGCATATAAAAGATGTGGCATTTTTATATAATGGAATATTACTCAGCTATAAAGAAGGAGAAACTTGAGGCTTTTCATAGGTAAATAGTTGCAACTAGAGACCATACTCATAAGTGAATAAACCAGACTCTCATGTGTAAACATCATCTTGTCTCCCTAATGTAAGAAACCAAAACAGTAAATAAGACACAAAATCTGCAATAGATAGTGAGAAAGGGGAAGTAACTGCTCAAAAGGAATGAACAACTGAGATGGATGGAGGAAAGGAGAAAAGAAGGCAGGGAAAAGGAAAAAATATATACGATAGCTGACATAATTATACTACAAATTTCTTTTAGCCCATTGAAAAGATAAGTCTGTGCTTATATTCACTGATTAATTTTGCATGCCTACATCTTGTAATCTGAGCAACAACTTTGAAGTCAACAATATGCAATATATTAACCATTGTTAATTTTTAATCCTGTTTTGAAACTATGTACCATTGTTTCTATTTCTTTTTTAAAAAAATCTTTCTCTCTTAAAAAAAGACAGGTGCCAGAGATATAGCTCAGCAGCACAGCACCTGCCTGGCAAGTGCAAGGTTGTGAGTCTGATTCCTGGTATCAACCAGAAAAAATAGGTTTAGAGCTAACCATGTCTATGATGTTAAAATAAATGTAAGTGCTCACTGTACAAGGTTAAAAGGCAGAGACTGCCGGGCTGGACTAAAAAGCCATGTACAAATCAGTGTTCTTTATAAGAAATATACTTCAAGTGCAACAACACAGAAAAGTTAAGAGCAAAATGATGGAAAAATACTGTGCTACATAACCAAAAGCTGGAGCCACTATATTAATATCAAAGTACATACCAGAGCAAAGTGCACTAGCAGGGATAAATAAGGTCATTTCTGATAGAGCCTGAACAGGGACTCCACCAGTTTGAATGAACCCACTGGTCTTCTTAGAGAATCATTGGTTTCATTTTAGTTAGGTCACAAGCAGTCCCTGAGGACATGGCAACAGTTCACAGAGGACACATCAGCAAGACACAAGCCTGCTGCTTCTATGACTCACCCCCTTAAAAGCCTGCCAAAAATGCTATTAAAAAGCCTCTTAGCCTGTAAGAGAAACCTTCTCTGTTCTGCTCACACAGAGAGGTCTCATTAGGTTTAGCAATAAACCTGCCAGTCTGCTGAGTTTGAGTCCCTTCTTTCCCACTCATCTGGCACAGTAACCTGGGAGGGGGCACCAAAAGTAGGGCCTCTTCTGTACCCTAGGAAGCAATTAGCAGTGGCAGCTCTCACTCCTAGATCCTGAGAGCCTCTTGTCCTCACCTTGTTTCACTCCTTCCCAAAGAGTTGGCTGCATGGGTTCAACTGCCCTCTGTGGCAGGACTGTGAGGCTCTGGCCAAGGGCACCCTTTGGTGAGCCCTCAAGACCCCCCCAGAGGCAGCAGTGGGACCCTGACCACTGGACCTAGGTAAACAATGCTCCATTCTCTTCCCCCAAGCCCTCCATTTTTATAAACTCCTGCCCAGGACTATCCTGCCAGACTTCAAATCAGACATCCCTCACCAGCTGCTAACTGGTGAGGGATTGTCACTCCTGGGAGGGCAAGATTCTGGCCCAGTCGACTTTCTCTTGGTGGCCAGAGAGAGCCAATGTGCACCCCCTTTCCTTTCTCCCCAGGCTGCATTGGAGGACACCACACAAGGAGCACCTTCTGCACTCTGACTAGAGGATACTTCCTTTCATCATGCAGGAAAATCTCCTCTGGTTGGAGCCTAGGGACCCCAGTTGGGAGATCAATTACAGGGAGACATCCTAGTGACCTGTTTCTGAAAGTGGGTTGTCTGTCTTACTTCACAGTGATAGGCAACTTGTGATGACAAGGAGCCATTAAACCAAAAAAATGATCTTTTACTTTACTTCCTTGTGGCCCAGTACAGACTTAATAATGGGTCTTGCTGGCCACTGAGGGTACCTTCCAAATTCTTGATTTCCAAACTCTCTGAGACCTTGATATCTTCCTCCAGGGAAATGGCCAAGAGTCAGAGGATCTCCATTTCCACCTTTTTTACCTTCCACAAGCATCCTTCCTTTCATCCTACTTTATTTTTCTTATTTTAAAAATAAAACAAGGAAAACACTAACAAACAGACAACCATTTACAAAATAGCAAAAGAACAATACGAACTATACAGAGTTACAAACAAAGTGGTAGGAAATTAATAATGCTTGTTGTATTACATATTGATATCTTCAAAGTAGTTTCTCAGGAAAACAAATAGAGACATTCAATACTGATCAATCAAGGAATCATTAACTGTCTCTTTCAGCAGAGAAATAGAAAAAGGTAGTTCAACTATATTAGCTGTCCTGTATACGCATACATACAAAATTTCTCATTCTTTCCCTTTTCTTTTCCCACATTCCAGTTGCCCTTTACCCTTGCTCATTTTCCTTTCATTTCTATCATATGATAGACCTATGAGGTCTATCATATCTCCTAGTTTTTATTAACTCTTTGAGGTTTTACACTAGTGAGACAATGCAGTGCTTGCACATGCAGGTATGATTTATTTCACTTATGAGTATGGTCTGTAGTTGTGACCATTTACCTATAAAAGCCTTGAGTTTATCTTTCTTTATAGCTGAGTAATATTCCATTATAGAAAAGTACCACAATTTTTTTTATCCAGTCCTCAGTGGTTGGACATTTGTGTTGCCTCCACAATTTAGCAATTACAAATTGTGCTGCTATGAACAAAGGTGCACATATATCTCTGTGATATGATGTTTTCGGATCTTCTGGGAAATACTCAGAATGGAAATAGCTGGGTTGAATGGGACCTCTAGTTCTAGTTTGCTGAGGAATCTCCAAACTGATTTCCACAGTGGTTTCACCAGTCTGCATTTCCACCAGCAGTGGAGAAGGGTTCCTATTTCTCCACAGCCTTGCCAGCATTTGTTACTGAGCAATTTCTTAATGCTAGCCATTCTTACTGGGGTGAGATTGAATCTCATTGTTGTTTTAATTTGCATTT
>NW_004955561.1:1993962-2044651 GCF_000276665.1 Chinchilla lanigera
CTGACTTGTTCTTCTTTTTCTAAATGTTTAAGATGCAGCATTAGGCTATTTATTTGTTCTCTTTCTGTTTTCTTTATGTATGAGTTCACCACTGTAAATTTCCCTCTGAGGACAGCTTTCATTGCATCCCACAGATTCCAGTAAGTTGTATTTACATTTTCATTTGTTTGTAGGTTTTTTTTTTTTTTTTGGTTTTTTGGGTTTTCTCCGGTACCAGGAACCGAACTCACGACCTTGCACTTGCCAGGCAGGCGCTTTTGGCGCTGAGCTAAATCCCCAGCCCCTGTTTGTAGGTATTTTTAAATTTCTTCTTTAATTTCTTCTGTGACCTATTGGTTATTCAGGAGGTTGTTGTTTAATTTTCAAATGTTTCTGGAGTTTTTGGAGTTCCTTTTGTTATTAATTTCCAATTTCATTGCACTGTGGTCAGATAATATGGATGGGATTATTTCAATTCTTTTGCATTTAGGTAGGTAGGCTCTATGGAGTAGAATATGGTCTATTTTAGAGAAAGTCCCATGTGGAGCTGAAAAAAATGTGTATTCTGATGTTGTGAAGTGGAACACTCTGTATACAACTACTAAGTCCATTTGTTCACAGATGTGGTTCAGTTCTGTTATTTCCTTGCTGATTTTTTTGTCCAGTTGACCTATCTCTTTGCTTCAATGGGGTGTTGAGGTCCCCTGTTCCATACTGTTATTAATTATATGGGTTTTCATGTCTGTTAAGATTCATCTTATATAGTTTGGAGCTCCAATATTTGGTGCATTAATGTTTATGATTGTTATCTCATCCTCTTGTGGTTTTCCCCTGACTAGTATGTAGTGACCTTCTTTATCTCTTTTGATTGTTATTGGTTTGAAGTTTACGTTGTCTGCAAACAGAACAGCTACACCTGCTTTTTTCTGGGTTCCTGTTGCATGGAGGATTGTTTTCCATCCTTTGACTTTTAGTGTATGGATTTCCTTTTGAGTAAAATGTGTTTGCTCTATACCCTCCATCCTATTTTCCTCCCTCCAAATGCTTCTAGCTGAATAAAACCTCCTACCCCCATGTCTAACCTAACAAAATCTCCTATCCCCACTCCTAACCCAACAACATCACACCTTTACCTTGTCTACCCTCTTCTACTGACAAATTTGATCTCATTGGTGAAACCCTGTGCTGTTACCTCCCCCTCCCTCAGCAACCTCCTCCAGGCCCATGACCCTCCCAACTGCCAGCCCCTCCTCTGAGCCCTCTCTTCTCTACCACCATCAGCCGAGACCCCCATTTCACCTGCTGCTTCACCCCTCAGACACACTCATTCATTTTTCCCTCTCAATTACTGAGCTAGAACATTTCCAACAAGAATGGAGTCCTTTTTAGAAAATCCCAATAAATTTAGAAAAGAAGTTCTCCTACTAGCTCATGGCATGACCTTACTTGGGGAGATATTTACCTTACCCTCTTGTCTCCCCTTACTGATGACCAAAGGGAGCATATTTGGCAGATGACTGAAAACCAAATTGATGAGCTTCACTGCCAACACCCTGACAGGCATGCTGAGGCTTTGGAGTTATCTGGCCTAAAGAACAGTATAAGAGAGGAGTCTTGGCTGGCATTTATATTAGGCCTTCATTGGAATAACCGAGATAGAGGAGGAGAGCAGAGTTCCTGAATATTCATTAAAAATGGAGAGGCTGGCCCCTGAGTTGACCAGAAAGGAAGCCCATTCTCCAGCCACCACCAGGGTTATTCTTGTTTCTTTTGATGATGTCATGGAGAGGGTCTCAAAACCCAGGCCTTGATAGCGGGTAGATGAAGATAGGGCCATGAGGGCTGCCACGTCTTCTCCAAATGTGCCAGATCACTCAGAGGGAAAGAACACGGGAGTGCTGACTTCCCCAGAAGGCAATTCATTTTCCAGCGGCTCCACTGCCTGCAGTTCAAACAGGCTTTGTAGGAGGCCTGGGATTTTGGAAAGCTTTAGCCCAGTGGCCTGGATCACTGCAGGTGAAAATTGTTGCTAGGAAGGTGTGAGGTGGAGCTTTTGGCATGTTTTTCAGCTGGGGGTCGAACTAAGGAGGCCAGGATTTGATATTCAGTTTTTGTCTGTTTTTTCTTTTAGAATTCTCTGTTCCTCATTTTGGTTGTTGAAAACTTTAAAGGCAAGATTTATAAGTTCCTTCTAGGGTGTTTGGCGTTTGTTTTCTGATCTTTGGAGCTTTCTGTGATGTCTGGATAAGAGTGGAAGTGGAGGTATAGAAGAATTAGACATTTGGGAGAGTTAGGTAGGGTGTTTGTATATTTAATCATGGCCTCTGAAAGGCATTTCATAAAGAGAGCTGGGTTTTGTCTGCACCCCGGGTGATTTCTCCGAGGTGCTCACAGTTGACTAGTTTATCATTATTTTTTTCCATTCCTGCCAGGAGGTAAGTTGTCATAATCTGTCCTACCAGAGTTACCAAGTTGATATGTCCACTCAGGGCCTCAGGGTTCAGCCCTAGGGGCCGCTCAAGCTGCCTCAGCATGCTTTGGAGCCCCTTGAAAAGTGAGCTTACATTCCACACTGTCTCCCTTCTTAAATTCTTGGGGAAAGAGGGATGCCATGTCTCAGAACAGAAAGCTCGGCTGGAACAGCAAGAGGTCACTTACCTTGGCCTTCACCTTGCTCCATACCCCTCCTTCTGAAAACAGGCCATTAATAATCTTCCTTCCCTCCTACAAAATGAGATTTCCTTTCCTTCCTAGGGCTTCTTAGCTATTTTAGACTTTGGACCCCAAATTTCTTACTCACTGTAAAACTCCTCCATGAGGCTTTCCAGGGAGATCTCTGAGAAAGAGCCAGAAACAGACTGAATTCCCATTTCCTGTGGGGCCTCAAGCAGGCACTCCTTAAAGCTCCCGTTGGGGCCTGTATGGTTTGTGTCTGAATATCCACCCAAATCCTCATGCAGTCATGGGGTGGGCTTTTATTCTAGAGTTTTGATTAATCCATAGTCTAATGCTGGGATTATGGGTGTGAGTGCTACACCCACCCTGGGGCAGGTAGTTTGTATACAGTGTAAGGGAGGGAAAGAGGCTGCTTGTGCCACCACTCCTCCCTTTTTGCTCTTTTTGCTTTTGCTATCTTCTGCTGCCAAGAACCGTTGCCCTCTGTCATGTGCCACTCTGCGTTGAAGCCAGCCAAGTATGGACTGAAACCTCCACAAACTGTGAGCTAAATAAACCTTTCCTTCCTTAATTTTGGGCGTCAGGTATTTTGTTTCAGCAGTGAGAGAAAAGTAACCAAGACAGGCCCTACCCAATCCTAACAAGCCTTTCTTTCTATTTCTAGCCAGCAAAAATGGATAAGTATTCAAGGTACTTGTACAGTCAGCTGGAGACTCCCTCCAGCCTGCTGCTTATTCATCCAAATGGCTGGACTTTGCAATAAAAGGTTGGGCTCTGTGTTTACAGCTCATAGGGTCAGCTGCACTCCTTATCCCCAAGATCCAAAAGATTCCCCTCCACCACCCCTGCTGATGCTCTCTTCACACAGCCTCCCAGACCTCCTCAGCAATCATGCTTTAACCCTTCTCACTCTGGCCCGAGTTCAGGTCCTCCACTGTTAGCTCTTACATCTTTTCGTTACCATCTGCTGCTTGCCTGTCTCAAACCTGCCAAACTCCTCCCAATACCTGCTTCCCTGGACTGTACTCCTAACATGAGTGCACAGAGCTCCTTGATTTTATTCTCACCTCTTCCATCACAAAACCTCGGGATATATTCCAGGGTCTCCTGACTGGTTTATTGATGGAAGTGCCTCAAGAACCAGGACCACCCCTTCCCAGTCAGGGTGCACAGTCATTGAAGGTTGTCATGATAGATAGTCCCCTTACCCTCCTCAAGAAGTAATCACAGCAGCAGCCCTCCCTACAGCCACAACTTCACAGCAGGCAGAACTCATCACATTCATGATAGCTCTCACTCTCACAAAAGATAAAACCTCGATATTTACACAGACTTCAAATATGCATATAATATCCTATCCATGCCCAAATCTGGCACAAAAGGGGGACTCCTAACTGCAAAAAATACTCTATATAACATGGGCAATTGAAGACCTTCTAGAGGTGGCTTTTCTACCCCATAGAGCTGCAGTCATTCATTGTAGGGGCCATCAAAGATCTAATTCATGGGATAAACATCTCAGACATCATTTGTGGAAATAACAAGGGTGACAGAATAGCAAAACAGACAGCTACTAACCCTCTCTCCATTCCCCACTTCCTGTTCCCTCTTATACCTTCTTACTCAAGAAATAATTACTCAAAGAAGAGTGGTGCAACAAGAAGAGCAGTGGTGGTTTCTGCATAAACAGTTGGTCCTTCCTGAAAAATCGCAAAGCAAATTCCCTCTATCTTTCCACGACCAATTCCATATTGGATCATTCCCTCTGCTCCAATTCCTACAGATTAATATTTCACATCTAGTTTTAGGACCTCCCTGCAAAAGATTATTGCCCAGTGATCCATATGCCAAATACCAACCCCCAGAACACCCTCACACCTCTTCCCTTTCCTACCCATCAGTTTTGGGGATCTCTCCCCAGCAATGATTGGCAAATAAACTCTACTCAGATGCCTCCAGTAGAAAAATGAAGGTACCTCCTTGTCCCAGTTGACACCTTCTCAGGATGGATAGAAGCTTTTCCTATTTCAAACACATCTTCCACAGCAGCACATGTCCTACTCACTGAAATCATCCTCATCTTTGGACTCCCAACCTCCATCCAGACTGATAGTGGACCTAAATTTACTTTACACATCATCCCATGGGTAGCCTCCTCCTTAAATATAACCTGGAAGTTCCACATTCCATATTGATGCCAATCCTCAGGTAAGTTTGAAAAGGCTAATCACATTCTTAAACACAGCATAACTAAATTTCCCCTCCAGGTCCACTCAGACTATGTTAAGCTTCTCCTCTTAGCCCTTTTCAAATTCAGGTCTCTTTCCTGAAAACCTCTTATGCTCAGCCCCTTTGAGAGTCTATACAGAAGGCCTCTCATTGCCTTCACATCCCCTACCTCTAATTCAAACCTCCCTCCCCTCTTTCAAATCCCTTGCTTAACACCTTCAGGCATCTTATTTGGAACTACTCGGACTCTACCATTCCCAAACCTTCCAACAGCCTAGCCACCCTCACTCCCCACTCCCTACAACCCAGAGACTGGGTGCATAGAGAGCTCCAAACCCTCTCAGGGATAAAATCAAAATGGACAAGGTTCTTTCAAGAAGCCCAGCCCACCCCAATAGCAGTAAAATTAGCAAGACATTCCTCCTGGGTCCACTTCTTTCTATAAAAGCACCCCCCCTTTCCAGTGCACACCAATTGGACCCATGTCCCTGAAGATCACTGAGCTGCCTCCTGTGACTGAAGAGATCAAAGATCCAGCTAGACAGCCTGTGGGTCTTTCTCCTCATAACTTTTCCTGTTTCTTGACCATCCTAGTAAGAAGGATTCCCCCATTATTCACTCTTTTCCTTCCTAGACACCACAATCTAAGACCTGTGGCTATGGGAAACTCTGCCTGTCAGACTTCTCTGCAGAACAAATCATCACCTTTACTTCCTGTATTCTTCCTACTCCAATCCTTTCTTTCTCAGTATTAGTCATCCTCTTCATTCCCAACCCCACAACACAGACCCTTCCTAGATACCTCAACCAGACATTTTCATACAGCTAAAATCATCCAAACCTTTAATGGCACTATCCAACCACCCTGCTAGGTCTTCTATCTTTCTCATGTAGCAGAATCAGTAATCCCTGCTCCCCTTGGAATATGGATAAACACTCTGCAGGGCTACACTTCTCTAGCTGAAGGATCTGACAGCAGACTCCCAGGGGCACTGAAGAGCATGAGACAGGCCTGTAAAGTCTCACCAACTGCCGCAGCAGCCCAGAACTGGTCCCTCCCAGAATGGGCTCCATCTAACCCAACCTGCTCCTCTATGTATTCCTCAAACCAAACAAGGTCACTTTATCCCAGTTGGCTCTTCAGATCCCTCCCTCTGCAAAGCTACTATACACATCCTCTCATCTTCTGATCACCACAACTTTAACCATCTGGGAACTCCTTTAGGAGTACTTGGGTACACTCCCTTCCAGGGCAGTCTACATGCCGCCACATCTGAATGTCACCAAGACAAGGAAAGGACCCCCTGAAAGACACTCTCCTAGCCCATGGAGGTGCCCCAAAATGAAACACTTCAATACACCTGATGGCAAAGTCTTCCTAAACCAAAAATTCACTGCTCTTAGCCAAGAGGGTCCTACAGTATTACAACCAGCTCCCCGCTTCCCTCCTTGACAGCTACAGCTGTGCCTTCTATATATGGCACAAATTCAAGGCAGGTCCAACCCTTACTTCCTAACCCACCTCCAGACCACCTCCTCCTGTCCCAGTTTGGTCTTGTGGGATGCCTTTCCCCAGAAAGGGGCATCTTTTGGATGTACAGAGACAAGGCATATGTTTGCCTACCTTCCAACTGTATTGGAACCTGTACATTAGACCTCCTCACTCCCACACTTTCCTTAGCAACATCTGATTTACCCATCCCTATCTCTCCCATAATCCATATCACAGCATAATGTGCCGTACAGCTAGTCCCCTTAATAGCTACTCTAGGAATAATCACAGGAACTGTAACAGGGATCAAGGACATGGGAGTTTCTCCTTCAGAGTTTACCACTGTCAAAAGAACTCACTAAGACACTCGGACATTTGGAAGATCAAGTAGACACCTTAGCTTCTGTCTCCTCCAGAACCACAGAATCCTTTCTCCCCTGACAGTCACAGGTTGGCATATGTGCTCTGCTCCAAGAACAATGCTACATTCACACCAACAAATCTGGTCTCATGAGAGACGGGGCAAAACACCTTTGTGATGGGGCTCACAAACTACTCGAAGGCTCCTCCAATGATCTGTTTCCTCTTCCTCTTCATTGGCTCTGACCCTTCCTGGCCACTTAATGCTTATTAGTTTTTTTCTTCTTTTTTCCTGTATAATTAATCTATTCCAAAGAATGTTTCAGAAATGAATAGTGGCTGTCTCTTGGGCAAATTTTCAGGAACACCTCCACCAAATGATCTTCTTTCTCCAAAATACCAATCCCCCCCCCAGACAGAATAAGAACATGTGGAGAACCAAGATCAAAGAGCCCAGCAGAATGATTTAAAATGTTGTGAGTTTGGCCAGAAAGGAAGTTCCAGTAAAGCTACAGACTGCAAAAATACAGCAGAGGAGATCTTGATTGCTAAGAAGGAACAGAACAGTAAAACAAGATGGCCTAAGGACATCACACATGGCAGCAGGACTCTACCCTCTGCAGCCTCAAAATTGCAAAAGTGCAAGACTTTGCTTTGAGAAGCAAGCTGCAGAGTACCATGACCCAGAATGGCGGCAGCATAGAGAATTTGTTCCTCAGCATTGGATTCAGAATGCTCAGTGATCCAGGCACTTGATCCCTGCAGATAAGAGGGCAGGAAGCCTGGTTACTGCTCCAGCTGGCAGCAGATTTGGGCATCATCCATATGATGCTGGTTTTAGGTGCATGCAGAATGGAAGAGTTGTGGGGTCAGGAAGGCTTCCACCCAGATTTAAGAAGAAGGCTTGGGAGGCCAGGCAGTGTGACCCTGAGAGTGTGAAGCTGTGAGTGTGAAGCCAAAGGTGCGGTGGACACCCCAGAAATCTGGAGAAGCCAGGAACGTGGATTGTCTGAGGAAAACTGCAAGAAAGGAGCAGAGCTGGCCCAAGAGAGAAACCATGGGAGCTACAATCACCACCAGAAGTGCCATAGGGGCAGAGCCACCCAAACCCTTTGGAGCTCACATCTTACCATAGGTTGCGTGGGATGCTGCACATGGAGCTACAGGACTTAATGTTTTCCCTGCTGGATTTTGGACTTGCTTTGGTCCCATTCCTTTGTATCCCCATTTTGTAACTTTTGGAATAGAAACTACCTTGTGCCATTGAATGTTGAAAGTGTTTAACTTTGTTTTCATTTGTGCAGGAGCTTACAATTAAGAGTTTGCCTTAAATCTCACAGGAGATTGGGACTTGGACTTTTCAGCAACTCTGAAACTATTAGGACTTCATCAACTCTAAAAGATAGGCTAAATAAATGCCTTTCAAGTAAAGGAATGTACATGAGTTTTTGGGGGACCAGGGATAGAATGTTATAGTTTGTGTCTAGATGTCCCCTCAAAGCTTTAGGCATTTTCAGAGGGGCTTTTTTGGTGGTAGCTGCATTTAAAATTTGTAATTGATTCATGGTTCAATGTTAGGATTAAGAATGCTGGAATTAAAGGTACTGGGTGATTGCTGGATCAGTTCACTAATTGGATTGGCAACGACCTATATTCCTTGTAGAATGGATACAATATAAGGGACAGAAGAAAGTTTGTCTCACCCTTCTCTTGTGGCTTTTGCTGTCTTCTGCTGCCAGGAACTGTTGCTCCTCTGCCATGTGCCACCCTGCCTTGGAGCCAGCTGATTATGGACTGAAACTTCTACAAATTGTGAGCTAAAGAAACCTTTCCCCCTTTAACTTTGGGTGTTTTGTCTCAGCAAAAAGAAAAGTAACTATGACAGATACCTACTCTGGATCTGTGGAAGAGAAGACTTGTTCTTTAGAAGCATTTGTTGAAGGATTTAGGAATGAAGTGTAAGGAAGTTTGAACAGAGTTGGAAGATGTATACTCAACATGTATGCATATGTGGGGAAGGCACATAAGGAAATGCAAATAACTAATGCATCTGGCTAAAGTAGACAGGAGTTCTTTGTACTATTCTTGCAATTTGAAATTACACCAAGACATGAAAACATCACAAAAAAGGGAAGCAAGTGTTGGGGTTAGCCAAGACCCAAGAACAAAGTCTGAGAATGGGTTGGCATTGCCCTCCCTAATTCTTCCCCAGATGATGCCTGGGAAGTGGTTAACAGATCCTCCAGGGTCCTCATTTCCCCTTTATCTATAGATAGTGCCAATTAGGTAACAGTCTAAGTTTCCTTTGGTCTTCAAACCTTTTAAGCCTCCTTACGTGACTAGGCTGGCCAAGAAGAAAAGGAGGCATCAACTTGTTGGTGTTTGTAACACTGTGGTGCTCACAATACCTCTGACATGTTCCCACTGAACCTGGGCACACCCCTTGACCCTGGGCAAGTTACCCATTGCAAAGATGTTGACACAAGGGGCCCACTGGTTGCAGATAGAGCTATCTTTTTGTATTCATGGGTGGCTGCTTCCATGACTTGTATGGATCCCAAAAATCCAAAAATATTTGAGGATGCATTGTAAAATGGTGCAGTATTTGCCCAGATTTTAAGTACATTTTTTTATAATTTAAATTTAGGTTATGCAGAATGCTTAACGTAAAAGCTGTATGAATAATTGTTACATCAGGTCATTTAGGGAATAATGACGAGAAAAAGGCCCATGTATGTTCAGTATAGTTGTAGTATTTTTCCTAAATATTTTCTGTCCACAATTGGCTGAATGTGTAGGTGCAGAAGCTGCAGGCACAGAGGGCATCCTGCACTGCCTGTCAGGGTGACACAGAACCCTGAACATAACTTTCCCTAGAGGCCACCTGCACAGCACACCTCTCTGGAGGCCTTGCTAGATTTCACTGTCTTGGTGACAAGAGGCAGGGAGTACAGAGATGACGGGATCACTGTCTATGGGGTCTTCACTTATGAATCAGACAAATTACCTGTTAGAGGACACTGAGATTTATAAAAACTGCTAGGTTTCTGCAGATCAGACTGGTGTCAGCTTTCTCACACTGCCCTTGTGACATTAAGGGGACACAGATGCTGAAATAATAACACTGCCATTTGAATCACTTTGCACTTCAGACACTCTTGGCTGAAAATCCCTTCATCTCACCTTATCCTGTCCCAGCCTCTCATCCTGGACACCCAACTGAAGTCCTCTGCCACCTGAAGTTAGCTTCAATGCTGGACATGCTGCTTCTCTGACTCCCTGTAGCGTTTGCTTCTTCTACTTTGTCAATCCCATGTGTAGCTCTTGCTGCAATCACTTCCTGAGCATGCCAGGTCTCCTGTGCCCTTCCAGGATGGGGTCTCTCTGCCCTTTCTCCACACATCCCTTCTTTACTCCAGAGTCCTTGCCTGGTTCCACATACTCAGCAGTGCTTAATGCCACTCGCTGACTAGAGCAAGGGAGCCAAGTGAGTTATGCAGTGAGACCAATCCTAGGGAAGGTTTTTCTGACAGCAGAATAAAGGATGGGCTGGAGCAAAATCAACAACAAGCCCATCCATTGTCACATGTTATTGAGCACCTCATGTGTGAGACTCTGCTTAGAGCCTGGGTGACTCAGAGCCCAGGAGAGTACTGCTGCCTACTCTCCACTCCCACCAGAACTGGATTCCATGAAGAGACAAAGTATGGGATGTGCCACGATAACACAGGGTGCACAGTGCCCTGACCACACACAGCATCAAGATGGGCCCAGCGGAATGAGATAAATTATCAAGTGAGTAGACAGTATACTACACAGGAAATTCTAGGAGGCTGTGATTCAGCAAAGCAGTACGGAGTCAGTACCTGGTGGGGCGATGGGGGTAAGGGTGATATGGCAGTCCCTCTGCCCTGCAAAGACTCAGAAAGGGAAAGCTTTTCTTCTGTCTTTCCCCCAAACATCCAGGTTCAGAACTCGCCACCAAGGAAGCTAAGCAGCAGGGTCTGTAAAGGAAAGGTGAGTTTCCCACCACATTGCATGGACTGCTGTGTGGAAGTGGGACAGTGGGCAGGAAGAGAGTCCCTTGGGCTGTCCCCAGTGGGGGGTGAGCTTGCTGTGGTTTTAGAGATCAGGGCACGGGGTGAGCAGCAGATGCAGAGTTACCATTGGGAAATCCAGCTGGGAAGCCAGGGAGCGGATGGGGGATGAAGAATGAATAGTAAAGGCATCATGTGAAGGAACTTTTTTTTTCATTCTGTTGAGGAAGCCTGAATAGGTCTGAGAGAGAGAGAAAAAAATTGATGGTGATAAGCAAAAGAGTTGGCAGGTGATGAAATAAAACTGCAGGGGTGAAGTCCAGAGAAGGCACAAAAGTCAGTGAGTCTTCACAGGGGTAAATGAGGGTGGGCATCTGGACAAGGTAAGGGAATGAGTGCAGGGTGATGGATTTCATGTGCGATGGTCTTCAGCTTCAGCCTCCAGGCCACCATCTCTACTCTTCTGCACAATGCTATCATGAAAAGACATAAATGTGGGAAAGCATCATCAGCATGATGAGAGGAGATATGTGCCTGCATGCACTTGGGAATGTAAGTTGGGAAGAGAAGGTTGAAAACAGTCTTATCAGCAAATTGGCAAGGAAATCAATAAGAGGATTGCAGGGCTGCCCAAGGCTTTGTGAGGATGACGGAATAGTCAGGTGAATGAGGCCAATTCCAGGACTTTTCTGTAAACCTGGATGAATTGAGGAAAGGAATGGTGATTGTGTAGACGGCAGCCCTGCTTTGTGTCAGTATTTTATGGTCCATGTTTAGCTAGCCAGTTGTTCTGCAGGAAATATCACCTATGTACCCTTAAATCTGTGCTCAGAAATCCTCCATGATCCCTGTTGTTTTTTTCTCAGTGAGTCCAGCCATTTCAAGAAAGGTGCCTCACTCTACTCTGTCTGCATGGTTCTCAAGGGAGCCACATGTAAATATAGCATAGCCCTATCCCTGGGGAAAGCTGACTGGTTCAGGGTCAGGCTTCTGACCTACACTAGGCCAATCATGTTCCTTCCTAGAGAGCACAGCCTCTGAATTGAGAAAGACATTACTTTTTCTCTTCTTGTGGCAAAAACTGGTAACTGGGGGCTGGAGGTGGAGCTCAGTGATGAGTGCTTTCCTAGAATGGCCTGGACTCCATCACAAAGGAAAAACCAAAGTTGATGAGGGGTAAGCTCAGAAGTTGCTGGTAGCCAGATGCAGTCAGAGACAATAAAGTGTAGTTGATGGTAAGAGTAAAAATTAAAGAGTGGGGAGGAAAGGGAGGAAGGAGGAGGTAGAGAGGTGTTGGGCAAAGGAGAGAGAGAGAACGAAAGCAAGAGAGAGAGAGACAGAGACAGAGAGAGACAGAGAAAGACAGAGAGAGAGAGAGAGAGAAAGAGGGAGAGAGAGAGAGGGAGAGAGAGAGAGAGACAGAGACAGAGAGACAGAGAGAGACAGAGAGAGGCCAGTGAAGGAGCCTTCTAGAATTCTTTGCCCTCTACTCTATTTGCATTCACTACCTAGAAAATCTCAACTACCCCAAAATTTTAAATGCTTTTTCTACACTGAAGACTGTAATTCCCTAGTTGTGTCTTCTCTGGACCACTGTATCCACTTGCTTACACAGCATTTCTCCTTAGATTTTGAACAGGCATCTCAAGCTTAACATATCCTAAATCAAACTGATATTCCTTCCCATCTCTGCATTTTAGGTCATCTTCATTTTTGTTAATGACAACTGCATCCTTCTAGTTTAATAAACTGTAAACTTCTTGACTCTTCTTCGATCTCCAACCCATCTTTTTTTTTGTTTCCTCTGGTACCAGGAACCGAACTCACTACCTTGCGCTTGCCAGGCAGGCGCTTTGCCGCTGAGCTAAATCCCCAGCCCCTCCAATCCATCTTTAAGAAAGAATCCAGGGGCTGGGGATTTAGCTCAGCAGCACAGTGCCTGCCTGGCAAGTGTGAGGTTGCGAGTTCGATTCCCGGTACAGGAAAAAAACCAAAAAAAAAAAAAAGAAAGAATCCAGACTCTGACCTCCTCCTCCACCACCATCATCTGCGTCCTGACTTTGGCATCACTGGTCTTGCCACTTGTGCCCAAGTCATGTCACACAACTTCTTGACTCACAGCCTCCACTGACTCTGATGCCTTCAGAAAGAAAGCAAAGATCACTGTGAGTTCAAGGCCAGCTTGGACTACACAACAAGATGCTGTCTAAACAAACAAACAAACAAACAAAGCCGAGCAGTTGCCATAGCCTGGAGGCCCTGTGTGGGTCATCCTCATTGCCATTCAACCATCTCCATCACATTCTTCCCCCCTTTCTCCATCTGCTTTGGTCTCCTTCCCCTTTTACAGGCTTTGTTCAAAAATCACCTTCTCAGGGAGGCTCTTCCTGACTGTTCTGACTGCCACCCTCTCCCTTATCACTCCCAATCCTTCTTCATGTATCTGTTTTCATAGCTCTTATCATCATGAAGCATATAATAAACACACTTTACTTGTTTGTCTATTATCTGTTTCTCTAATGGCTAGGACATTATCTGGCAATATTGGATTCCTGTATAAGTGAATGAGTGAATGAAGAGATTTTTGGTAGCAAGGCAATTCTTCCCATTTCAGCATATGGTAGCCAGATTGGGAACTCAGTGGGTGGAGATGGGCAGGTGGGGGTCAGACCTGTCACCAGCATCCTCTCAGCATCAGTGGAGGCTGTGAGTCAGAAATGCCTCTATTAGCTTTTCACTGCTGGGACACAATATCCACACCCACAATTTATAGGGGGACAAAGTTTAATTTGGTTCCCAGTTTCAGAGGTTTTCATTTGAGGGTCAGTGGTTCCGAGGCAGGAGCATCATAGTGGAAGGGCATGGTGGAGCAAAGCTGCTTCCTCAGCGGTAGGCAAGAGCAGGTGGAAAGTGCCAAGGACTGAGGGCTGAGGGGACAGACCCACGGAGACATGCCTAAAAGTGTGTGCTGCCGATCCCTTGGGTGGATCCTCAAGCCAATAAAGGTGAAACTTCACCTTAGCCACCACCATGCCATTCATGGAACTATTCCAGGACAACTCAAGTCTATGGGAAGCTAAGCATCAGGGAGGCAAGTTTGGAAAAACACACTATGGAGAGGGCAGGAGGGCGCAGCATGTGCAGCTGGCCAGCTCACCTGTGGCTGAAGAGGTGGACAGTGGAGCTCTAGCAAGGAAAAGAAGGTGGACAGTGGAGCTCTAGCAAGGAAAAGAAGGTGGACAGTGGAGCTCTAGCAAGGAAAAGAACCAGAGTGTGTGTCTGGCACACAGGGGCCGCTGCCCCCGCTCCCCTTCCACATCTCCTCTCCCTGCTTCTCCCTCCTCCCTGGCCTCTGAAGCGCATGCAGACAGCCTGGCCTCTGGCTCCTTCACTCCCTGCCCCCTCCTGGCTCGCATCTCGAGAGCATCTTTTCCCTTCCTTCCTCTTTAAACGGCTCCAGGAGGCATGCTCAGAGTCACATTCGTGAAAGACAACTTCACTGCTTCTGTTTTAATTGGAGGGGCTTGGGGCAGAAGCATGAGAGTAAATCAGGAGGTGTGAGACAACTTTGCCGGAAGAGGGGGCCTACATCTCTCACAAGCACAGTCCTCTCTCTCCTGGCCTTTGCACTTGCTGTCCGCTCTCCTACTATGCTGTT
Organism: Chinchilla lanigera; assembly: GCF_000276665.1. Classification (NCBI taxonomy): domain Eukaryota; kingdom Metazoa; phylum Chordata; class Mammalia; order Rodentia; family Chinchillidae; genus Chinchilla; species Chinchilla lanigera. The sequence continues at coordinate 2,008,394 of NW_004955561.1, forward strand.
CTTGCCCTCTCCTTCAGAAAACACCCACCTGTCTTCTGTTGGCTGCTCAGCACGACCACTCACCCCAGGCCAGATTGCTGTACCTCTGCCGTGTCCTCTGGCCTCCTTTGGAAATCAACAGCTTCCTCTGCTTTGAATCATATCACATGAGGAGATATGGGAAATCTAGGGCTCTGATTCTGATTGCCAGGGCCCAGGGCTGGCTTGGCCACCTGAGAAAGCAGCTGAAATGTCCCCAACCTCAGTTCCCACATCTGGAAAATGGGGAAAGTGTGGCACTTCCTGTGGGCACTAAGGCAGGTGAGGATTCCTTTGGCAGTAGTTTGGAATAGGGATGCTCCAGAGGAGAACAGAGAGGAAGAGGGGAAAGCAGGGCACCCAAGGGGGAAGGACAGAAGCAGCAGTGTGAGACCTAAAGCAGAACTCTCCTAAGATGGCTCCAGCCTGCCGAAGCTGCCACCCTTCAGACTTGTCCTGACAATAGAGCCACACCTGCAAGTCACCACCTCAGGGCCCCCACTTGGGAGGGGACACCAATCCCACTCAGTTTTTGGTTTTCTGTAGTACTAGGCAGAAGAGCTGCAGGGTGTGTGAAGGCTGGCAGAAATCCCACTTGCCTGGGTCAGAGAGGGCATACTGGGTCTTTCACACAGTGGAAAGATCTGGGTCCCTTCCATCTTTGTACATTTACTTCCCTGACCATGGAAGGACAGTAGTGAGTGAGGACTGCCCTGTAGTCACTCAGGTACCAATTCTCCCAGAGCCCATGCGCCAGACCAGATGGCCAGTATCTCACAAGAGGGCTCGGTGAGCTCCCATCCACCCTGGGAGCTCAGTAATGCCAAACCCCAATGCACAGATGTCCAGGGACCGGGAGTGAAGTCACAGAGTCAGGGAATGGTCCAGGGGGGATTAGAAGCCAGCACAATATCCTCCTTTCTTTTGCCCTGTGTTGTAGACACCTTCCTGGCGGGGTGCAATCACATCTCCCACTCCCAGGAAGCTGACCGTGGTGGTCAGCAGCTCTGTGAGCTTGATTTTCCCTTAACAACACTGCAGTTTCTGGGGTCCTGAAGGACAACTGCACCCCATCTGTCCTCTCCCCAAAGCAAAGTCCCTCCTGCCTGACCCCCAGTGCAAGGCAGGCAAACTACTCACTCGCAAAGGCCGCAACTCCTTCTCAGGAAGATGTGTCTCCGGCAACAGGGCTCTTCACCCCAGAGCCCTTCTGCTAGGTCATGGGACTCGGCTTCTCTGCAGGTTAAACCACTCCCTCGCCCTGCTGTGGCCTGCCAGCTTGGCCGGGACTTAGGGACTAATCCTATTCACCAAAACTCGTGTGAGCCTCGGACCTGGGTCTGCAGAGCACATTTTTAATTTGTTGTTCTCAGAGTTCAGAGCTATGATAAGAGATTGCTGGAAACACATGACCAAAGGCATTCAAGCTGCCAGGTGCCCTACAGGGAAACGGAGACAGCCACTGGGTTAGATCTTTCTGTGTACAAATTCTGGCCACAGCTGTCTAAATCAAGACCAGGACAGGTACACCAGGACACCTCCATCTCTCGCACCAGCCCACATCCAAGCTGTGCCCATATCCAGCCACTCTTCACTCCCACCACTGGTCACTGCTGCTGCCCTCACTGGAGCCACTAGCACCTCCTGCCTAGAAGACATGGTAGCTCCTTATGGTTCCCTGCCCACCACAACCCAATGCCATCTGATCCGATAACGTAAATTTGTCTGCATTACCTGTACCTTTCTCTCTAGGTCCCCTGCTGCAAACCCCCATAAAACTTTCTGCTGCACTTGGGAGAGGAACAGAACCATCCAGAGCCGGCCCACACCTACCTCTGCTGTACCACCCTTAACCGACTTGTGAGCTCTGGCCACAGGCAGTTTGCACAGGCTCAACTCCACCTCTTCCTTCTCTCCTTCCCCCAACTCCTTATTTTTTAGGGCTTCAATCCATATCAATCCATAGAGAAGCCTTCCCTGCTCACATTGCCTGGGATGTGCTTCTGTCCTCATTGTCAGAAAAACCTAGAGTTGGATTCTTCAGGATGGAAGGGACTTCTAGTATGTGCTTGAAAGGCCATTTCATGGAGAAAGGGAGAGGATCAGAGAAACTGAAGGACTTGCCTTCGTCTTTCAAAGTCATTGGCAGAGTGGACTGAGGCCCTGCTCAGACACTCTGAGCTTTCCTGCTGTGCAGAGCCCTGCTGTCTGCCTGGTCCTCATGCGCTGGGCCCCAAGGACATCTGCAGTCGTTTCTAAGAATCTGGAGGAAGCTTTAGGATCCCTTGCAGATACACAATCCAAGAACACTCAGGTCACTTGCAAAATGGCCTAGTGCGGTGTTCGAAGGACCTGCCACACCCTGCTGTGCCTGTGCCTCACCTCTGCCCACCTAAGGACACTGAGACACCAAGTGAGTAGTGTCAGACTGCACTATTAGTGGACTCATGGCACAGAACTTTCTGTGTATGCTCAGCACAGGTGTAATCTTTTGTTTCACATGTTTCTAGCTGTGATTTGTTGACCCTGTGGATTGGAAGCCACAGCTACAGAGGGCTGACTACAGAGGGATGTGCTCTGAGCTTTGGGGGTCAGATATTCTCTCCCCCTCTACACCCTCTGCAGCAGCTCCTCAAAGCAGAAACTTGGGGTGGCAGAAAGCAAGAAGTACAAAGGGAGGGCAGTGACTCTTCCAGTGAAGGAAAAATGTCACCACCCTGGCCTTGTGCCTGATGCTGGACACACACCATTGCACCCCGGGAGCAGTATGCACAGAGCGGCTCCTCAGTCACTGCCCTCCCGACTCTCACCCAAATCCCACTGAGCTCTCAGGTAGCCCACCTCCACCTCCTCCAGGAAGCCACCTCAGAGGCCGGGGCAAAGGTGGTCACTGGTTCTCAGTCCCTGCATCCTTTATTGTTCACTAAAAATTTCCACGTGTGCACCTGCTCCTGGGTCAGAGGAAGGAACTTCAGAGCAAGACTGCTCTTCTCTGTCAAGCCAGCAGTTGCAGAAGGACTCAGTGGATGTGAAAAAGGCAGTGGCAACAAGGCTGCGGTTCTGGCAACACTGCCATCTCGTTCTCCTGCTCCCCTCTTGCTCAGGAAGCCCTTCCTGTGCTTCGTGCCATTCCCCAAAGAGGGGCGAGAGGCACAAGCCACAGCATTGGATAGGCTTTCCTCCAGGCCCAGGGGATGGCAATAGCCCCATTCCAGACCAGAGTGTGACCCTGGAGAGGGCAGGTCTGCCCACGTTGATGTGTCTTCCCATACAAACCAAATCTTTTTATGCTCAGCCTTCTCTGGCCAGAAACAACACTCCAGAAGAACAAGGTACAGAGGCAGGTGGGACTGACCAGGGCCAAAACCTCCATCAGCACAGGGCCCTCTCCTGCCTGTGAGCTAAATTCCAAGCTCCTTCCTTCACCGTGTGAAATGAACAACCTCAATGACCTAATTGGCAGAAGGACTCTGATCTCTTCAAAACCACTGGTTGCTGTTTCATCTTTAGAAACAAATAGAGAACTGGGTTGTTTGCTGTGGGGCAGTCAGGGTAGGAGCTCACTACGCTGTGGCCTCCAGGAGCCACATGACCTTGCACAGGTGAGCTACAGGACTGGGGTCCGGCTTCCCAGCCTGTCAAACAGGAGAGTGGTACTGGAGCTCACAGCATGTCACTGGTGTCTTATTCTGTAGGGTCAACACCATACTTCTGTGCATTTGATCCCCAGACAAACTTGAAAAGTAGGCCTTGTTATCAGCACTGTGGCAAGGTGCGGAAGGCTTAAGAGGCTTGGCCATGATCACACAGCTCGAGAATTATAGAGCTGGAATTCAAATCCTGATGGATACAATTTCTGAGTTGTACACTAACAGACACATGTGAAATTCTATGACCCTACCAGGAACAACACTACTGAGGATAATAATGGTAATGCTGAGTGATTTAATACATAGTGTGCGCCATATTGCTTTAAAATGTCCCCTGGCCTCCAGGCCTGCCCCTGCTGCAGAGCCTTTGCACTTGCTGTCCTGTTACCTGGAAGGACCTTTCTCAGATATCCTTATGGCTTTCTCTCTCCTTCAAGTCTTTACTCATATGCCACCTTCTCTTACCTCCCTACCTAAAATACCATGCTGCACTCCAAACTCCCTTTCATGTTTTGTTTTTTCTCTATGACTCCCCTCACGATCTAACATACTCACATATTGTTTGCTCACTGCCTCCAAGACAGTTAGCCCTTGCTCTGCTTGCTTCCTGCTGTATCCCAGCCCTGATTACAGAGCTCAGCACACAGAAGGCGGTGTACAGTCAGCACTTAGTGGCTCATGGTGCAGTGCACCTGCTCACAGCATCCGGGAGAGAGGACATTTCTGCTCTCTCCTTACAAAGACAAGGTCAGCCAAGAAAGCGGCCTGAGAACCAGGACTTGTAACTGGCAGAGCTACTGCATTAAATCCAGCACCAGGGAGCAGATATCCAACCACTGAGGTGCTAAGGATATAACTGGGGTGGGGGAGACCTTTTTCAGAATTGGGGATGGGTGAATCCATGGGCATAGTCATAGTCCAGAGACCACGGTTGAGGCACTTTGTCAAATGCTTTTCTCTTCCTGTACAAGAGAGGATGCCCCTAGGCAGGCCCCTGGTGGTGAACTCAGGGCCACATCTTTGGGAGCACAGCAACAAGAGGCCATGCAATCTTCCTATGCAAGGCAGAGCTGTGGCGGAATCTGGTGGGAGACCCCTCTTCAGCTCTCCAGGGGCCATCCTCCTTCCCTGCCCCCAGCCACACCCCATCCCTATGCTGCTGGTCTCCAGGACCTTGCCCAGCCCCATACTTGCTCCTTCTCAGCTCCTTTCCCTGGGTCTCGGACTCACCCTCTTCCCTCGCCACCTTCAGACCCCACTGGGGCGTCTAATCAGACCATGGAATGAGTCCTGTGCCTATACTGCTGCCAAGCTCCCCAGCCACACTGCTGTGGAGGTGCATGGGCTCCCTGGGCACTGGCTTACTCAGGACTGAACCTCAGGGCCTTGGCCTGGGCTTGCCTCCACCTCTGTGCCTGGGAGGCCACCCTCACTTTACAACAGGACCTCACACCACTCATTATCCTCTTATGCGGATGCTCAATGAATCCCCGAGGCTGGGCTGAGGTCAGACCAGCCGGGAAGATGAGTGATTCACAAGGTAGAAGACTTTTAAACCGAAATTATCCCAACAGGTGGAAACACTGAGCCAGCTAGAGGGAAAATTACACGAAGGATAGATGAAAGTCAGAGATCTAGACTCAGAAAGTTAACTATAAATCAGAGGGGAATTTGCCTGGTAAAATGCTGTATGTAAGAAAGACTTGAGAATATGAGAGGCATATACGACAGGGTTAAGCAAGTTAACAGTATTATGTGTTTGCCTAAAATGAAAACGCCAAATCAAAATTAGGTTGCTTTAAATGAGGTAAAATATCAAGGGACGTGATGAGGCCCTACTTACTGGACGAGGCAAACTGCAGCTAGAGTATGACATTTGACTTCTGGGGAAAGGGATGCTGACAGGCAGTTCTTCCTCTGAACCTAATGTCTGAGATGACAACCGGGGCTGCAGCAGGGGGACGGCATCTAAGTATCACTTTACCTGAAGAACAGAGTAAAGAAATGTGTATATATGGGGTCAGGGTCTGGCCCCAAGAAGGCAAGTCTTGATACACTGGTACCTCAATTCACTACTTTAATTTTTTCCATAATTCTGGTCAAAAAACATATTGAATGAGAACCAAATCAAATTCACTGGTTAGGTTCAATGCTGATCTTATAGGGAAATTTGATATGGTTCCCATCCAAAATTCCAGGAACTTTCAGGTTCAAATGGGTCCTTTGTTCTTTGATGAGAGTGACCTTAAGACCAGCAGGCCTGCCTGCAGACAGGCTGGGAATGCGGGGCCCTCTGTTCTAGCAAACCCTGGGGTACAGGAAACAGTAGAAGAGAAAGGCAAGAGAGGCAGAAAATCAGCCTCCTGAGAACTGACTCCCGTCTGGGTGCTTACAGGCTCTGTGGTTTGGGGCTTGCTCTGTGCCTCAGTTTCCAAAATGTATGGTGAGGATGTGTGGGCTAGGCTTCTGCCACTCAAACTTCCACATGCACAGGATGCCTTGGGGTTCTCATGGAAGTGCAGATTCTGGCTCAGTGGATCTGATTTGAGACCCAAATCTTTCATCCCAGGATGCGCCTCAGCCCTGGACAAACCAGGATGGCTGCATCTCCCAGGAGGGGCCGAGCCTCCTGTGTGTGTGTTGGGGGCGTGGGGGGTCTTTGTGGTGCTGATGGTGCTGGCCATAAGCTCAGACTTTGAGCAACACCAATTTTGCAATCTTGAGGTCTCTTCTTGTTTGGGCAGTCTGTGGTTCTAAAACCCCAGCTTCCTTCTCCACACAGTAAAGGCTGGGCTTGGGGTAGATGCCCCAAGAACTTACAAATGCCCCTTCCTCAACTAGGCCACTGGGGATGAAACTCAGCGGGTCCTGGTGTGGGGCGAGGTGACAAACACATCTATTTGTGCAGTGAACAACAAACCCAGGGACTCTGATGGTCTTGGAGCACCCCTGCTCTCTCAGTCACCACCACTCAACACTTCAATGAATGCCCCGACTGGAGAGAGCTGAAGTGGCTGGGGCCCCTGCCGTCTGCCCTGAGGGCAGTGGTCCAGAACTACATTGTTATATTTATGCAAATGTCTATATTTGCCTGCCTGAGAGACTCAGAACAAAATCAATAAGATTTTACACACCAAGGCAGCCAAGCGAATGGCTGATAACATATTTCGGCTGCAACTTTTTGGCGATCATTCGAGATAATGCACCCCCACTGACTCAGGTTTCCCGAGAGAACCATGAACAAACAAGATGCCGAAAGCACCTCCTGGCTCTCTGCTCTCCAACCCCACAAGCAACACGTGTACAAGCCATGGGTTCAGGAGAAGCCCCTGGATGTGTCCACAGCAGCAGCTCGTTTCAGGCAGCTTTGTTTCATTCTTAGCTGTGACGCAAGGAAAGACAGGAAGGTGTAAGAAGGAAAGGTCAGGCTGGTGGTGCCTAGTTTGGTTAATAACCTGTTTCCTGGGCAGTCTAGAAACCCCTGGTGTCTTACAGTGCCTGTTCTTTCTAGGATTCCCAGTCCACCAGCCTGCATCACAAACAGATTTGCATGGGGCACAAGGCAGTTTGGATTAATCATTACGGAGCCATTCCCCCTCGGAATGCGAACCCTGGTGCAGGTCCAGGACAACTAACTATGTTTTAAGGGTCTGTAGATTACTGGGCCGTGAGCAGTAATCTGACCAGGGTGTGTGGAACAAGATTATTAGGGTCATAAATTTTTATTAAATGTCATGAACAGGTTTATAGAAAGTGCTGTAAAATGACACTTGCTTTTTTTTTTTTTTTTTTTTAACTCAAATCCTACCACTTGACAGAAAGCTCCCAGGCTGAAGCAAAGCCAAGGGCTTTCTCTAACAACAGAGAAGCCTTTGATTCAAATTCTTGTAACCCCCCAAGGGGTCAATGCTGAAATCCCTGGGCTTCTTGGTGGAGAGGAAAGGGCAGCCCATGATCATTCAGAGACTCCCTTTCTCACTGCGACCTGCAGGCCTGCCCAGGGCCAAGCTTCCATCCTGGCCACAAGCTGGCTGGGTGACCTGGGTCAGTCATTTTTCCTCTCAGAGCCTCAGTGTCCTCCTGGCAACTCTGAGGTAGAAAATCCATCCTTAGGAATGGCCTGGGGATTGAGATGTGACTCTTGGTAAGGATGTAATGCCCAGAAAAAAGAGAGGGAGGAAGGAAAGAAGGAAGGGAGCATGTGAGGGAGAGAGGAAGAAAGGAAGGAGGAAGGAAAGAAAGAAGAAAGGAAGGACAGCAGGGTAGAAGAAAGGAAGGAAGGAAGAAAGGAAAAATAAACCTCTGCAAATGGAAAAGGAATAGAAAAGAGCAAGGAAAAAGGAGGGTGTCAGGGTGGAGGTTAGGTGTTTTTTCCTGCTAGATTTTTAGACTTTCTGTAATAAGAGAAGTGATTATTTATTTTTTTAAAAAAGAGCCACTCTCAGGCTTTGGGGGCAGGCAGACTGGAAATCAAATCCCAGAAGTCCTTTCCTGGTTGTAAAACCTTGGAAAAATCACATACCTCTTAGTTCCTGATACTAATTTAGGAGTCATTCTTGGGTGGGTGGCTTCCCAGCATCCTCCCCTCCTAACTTTGCAGAATTTCCTACCTGCTTGATCCTGATGGCCACCTCATGCTATCTAACGAGAGAGAGCTAAGTCTTGCAGGAGAAGAGAACATGCCTGATGACAAAACCGAACCAGTAAAAGCAGAGCTGAGAGACACAGGGAGAGAAAACAGGTGACCTATGGCCAATAAATGTCCACTTCAGTTACGTGCCTAGATTTTTATTACTTACAAGACCTAACTGGCTCATGAGACCATATATAGTGTATATTAAGTGTTTAATACAGCAAGGGGCACACAGCCATAACAGTGAGTGATAACTGTTGTTTTATAAATAGGAAATACTCTATATTTTCCTTTTGTTTCTCAGATAGTTATTTTGAAAAGTTTCAGTTCCACAGTTCCATGAGTAATCACATAACATTCCCTTACTGTGATGACTTGTGTCTAGATGTCCCCACAAAGCTTCACTTGGTCATAGGTGGGGCTTTTCAGAGGTGGCAGGATCTAGGATGTGTGATGCTGGCATTATGGGTGTGTGATTACTAAATTAGTCCACTGATTGGTTTATCATAGTTCTGGGTGTGGATAATGGGTGTGGGTGGCACCACCCAGAGGACAAATAGCCTGGAAGAGATAAAAGGGAGAGGCAGACTACTCTGCTGCCTTCCCGCCATCTGACGGCCATGAGCTGTTTCTTCTCTGCAGTGCCTGTCTGTCATGCCACCCTGCCTTGGAACCACTGACTATAAACTGAAACCTCTACAAACTGTGAGTCATATAAACCCTTCAGCCTTTAATTTTGGGTGTTGGGTATTTTGTCTCAGCAATGAGAAAAGTAACTAAAACACTTACATTCACCAATTGTTAACATTTTACTTCATTTAGGCCCCTGGTCATTCCCATTCATTTCTCTCTCTCTTCTGTCTTTTCCCCTTTCCCTTTTTCTGGGCTATTTGAAATATCAGCCCATTTCCTGACAACAAAGGCATCTTCCTCACAACCACAATTCACATCCAACCTAGAAAATTCAGCACTTAGAAGGTATGTGGTCTAACCTGCGGCTCACATCCCAATTTCTCCTATCTCCCTAGGTCTTTACAGCTACTTCTGTTTACTGTGGTCATGCTTTGCATCTAGATGTCACGTTTCTTTAGTCAACTTTCATTTAGAACAGTTCTCTAGTCTTTATTGTAATGTTGATACTTTGGAAGAATTCTTTATTTTGGAATTGTATTCTCAGTTTAGGTCTTCGTTAAACATTTTAGGCAGGAATGATACATAATGATATTTTGGGACACAAGGTTTAGCTGTAGTGGACATTTTAGAAGTACCGCAAACATATAGAAAAGTGGCCAGATACTGCATTTCCACAAATTGAACATGTCTATACGTCTAACCCTCAGGCCAGAACAACAGGCCAGCACCCTAGAACGCCCTCTGTGTGCCCTTCTGTTGTTCCCCTAGGATTTCTCTTATCTCAGTTTCACCTGTTTTTGAACTTTCTATGAATAGGCTCCTCTATCACGTCCCCTTCTTGGGATTGCTTGCTTTCATTCATTATTATATTTGCGAGACTTGGTCATGTTCCCACATGTATTTGTGGTTCACAGATTAATGGCATTGTAAACAGGTAAATTCTGCTCATAAATTGAGCAGCAAACATTATCAGAGTGTAGGCACAGCTTGGAGCATCTAGGAGTTTGTCCCTGGCCTACTCTCACTCACACCAGCTGTGCTCAGATCTTGGTCTTGACCCTGATCTATGACCCCTTGGTCTTGACCCCATCAGTTTTATGGATTTGTGTTTAGAATTTCAAGGCACTAGTGATCTTCCTACCTCCCTCTTCATTTCCCAGCTCCTTTCTGGAGCACACCAGATGCACAGCCTCCATTGCACATGCTGAGGCATCCACCTGGAATGCCCTCCCCTTGCCTCTTCCTCGGGCTGTCCTATTCATGTGGAAGTGAGTAAGTGTCTCTTCCACAATGTCCTGGGGAAGGCCACTCTTCCACAGCAGTGCAAACTTTCCCTTTGCCGTGCTACACTTGTGGATTTGTGTATTGGTTTTCTGTCTCTTCCATTAGTTCTGCGAGGGCAGAGGTTGTGTGTGCTTTGTTTTTAAGGTGCATTGAACACTTAGCTTAGGATCATTAGAATATTTCTAAGTTCAGTGAAGAAGGAAAATGACAAAAGAGAGGTAAAGGTGGAGAGAGAGGAAGAAAGAGAAAGCAGGAGAGAAGCAGGATCCTGCCTCTGGATTTTGATTTGTTTGCTGTGTGTCCCAGCCACTTCTACTGTAGAATTTGGTAAAATAGAGCCTGGAAGAACCCCATGGATGCCCAGTGGTCCAGCCTCTGAATTCCAGGAGGAAGAAAATGGCAGGTGGCTGATGAGAAGAGTCACCCTTCTCCAGGAACACCACGCCCCTTGCTCACTCCTGAAATGCTCAGGTTGATATACTGATCTCCTTGGAGCTGGAGCAGGAGGGTGAGGGACAGAACCAAACACAAACTCCTGGTGAAGGACACCCTGAAGTGAAATCATGGTGATGACTCCCAATTCTGACAGTGCAGGTGCCATGAAGATTTCTCTGATGAACTGCGTGGTCTTCATTTGGCGATCTTACTTCTAGAAAGCTATTCTATGGCAAAGAAAACCATGGAGTAAGGATGTGCCTGAAGACCTCCTTACAATGCCATTCACTACATTGTTATTCACAATGGATAAAGAATGAAAATATACCTACACCCAGTTAAAGGTTTGTTTAAATAATTATGTGGAAAATAGTTTAACCATTTTAAACTGTGGCCATGAAGAATGGCTAAAATCCAGAACATTGATAACACCAAATGCTGACAAGGATGTGGAGCAACAGGAACTCTCATTCATTGCTGGTGGGAAGACAGAATAGTACATCCATTTTCACAATGTAGCAGTGTCTTACAAAACTAAACATGTACTTAACCATACAACCCAGCAATTATGCTCCTTGGTTTTTACTCAAAGTTGTTGAAGATATGGCCACACAAAATTCTACACATGGATGTTCCTAGCAACTCTATTTGTAATTGCCCAAGCTTGAAAGCAACCAAGAAAATCTTTAGTAGAGGAGTGGATAAGCTATGATATATTCAGACAATGGAATATTGTTTAGCACTGAAGTAGAAATGTGCTAGTAAGCTATGAAAAGACATGGAGGAACCTTGCAGATTGAGAAGTTAATGTGAAAAGGCTGTGGTCTGTATGATTTTAAGTACATGATATTCTGGAAAAAGCAAAACTATGGAGACAGCAAAAAGATCAGTGGCTGTCAGAGGTTAAGGGGGTGGACAGTAGAGCAGACAGAGCAGGAGGATTTTTAGGACAGTGACACCATTTTGTGTGACACTCTAATGTATGTACATGTCACTGCACATTTTTCCAAACTGCAGAATTCACGGCAATCTGAGAGCCCTCAGGGAACAACAAACCCTGTGTGATAATGGGGTGTCAGTGCTGGCTCATCTGTCAGAACAAATGTACCTCTCTAGGAGGTGATGTTCATAGTGGGGGTGTGTAGGGCACAGGGTGCACAGTAACTGTTTCTACCTTTCCTCTCAATTCTTCTGTGAACTTAAAACTGCTGTAAAATTAAAATTAAAAAAATTCTTGGGGGCTGGGGATTTAGCTCAGCGGCAAAAGCGCCTGCCTGGCAAGCGCAAGGTCGTGAGTTCGGTTCCCGGTACCGGAGAAAAAAAAAACCAAAAAAAAAAAAAATTCTTGTAGAAGCCGGGTGTGGCGGCACCCACCTGTAATGCCAGCACTCAGGAGGCTGAGGCAAGAGGATTGCCATGAGCTCCAGGCCAGCCTGGGCTACTTCAGAGAACTGAAAACTGGCCTGAACTACATAGCAAGACCCTATCTCAAAAAAATAAAGTTAAGAAAAGATTGTTGTAACTGGATAGTTATCGGCAAGAAGAGATACTATGTGAATCACAGTTTTAATATATTAAGTATGATCCTTTTCTCAAAACAACATTAATGGTGAAGAATTACATCAAGCTCACTGAATGTCAGGCCCTGTTCTGAACACTTGCCATGCATTATCCTACTTACTTCTTCCATAGGCACAGCTGATCGGTCCATCTTACGGACAAGGAAACCAAAGCACAGAGAACTCAGAAAACTATCCAGCATCAGCTGGCCACAGTAGCACACACCTGTAACCCCAGTCACTTGGGAGCCTGCTGCAGGAGGACTGCAAGTTCTAGGCCAGCCAACATGACTTAGGGAGACCCTGTCTTAAAATAAAACATTTAAAGGGCTGGGAGTGTAGTTGAACACTCCCTAGGGTTCAAACTTAGCACTAAAAAACAAAGAAATCAACCAACCAACTACACCTGCAGGGTCACTTGGCAGAAGTGGGAAATCAGAAGCAAGCCCTGTGTTCCTGTGTGTAAGCTCCTACCCACTGCCTGTCAGAAGATACTGACACACTCACAGTGGCTCTGGCTATGTGCTGGTGCTCTGGGCTCTTCAGAACAATTTGGGGGGAGTGCGTTCAGAGCTGGGGATTGGACCTAGGGCCTGTGTCTGTTAGGCAAGTACCCTAGCACTCAGGTATATTCCCAGCCTCTTTATTTTTTAATTTTATCTTTTAAATTTTGAGACATGATCTCACTAGGTTTCCCTGCTTGGCTGGGAACACATGATCCTTCTGTCTCAGTCTCCTAATGTTTGGAATTACAGGTATGTGCCACTATGCCCAGTATGGCAACTTAAACATTTTTTTAAATGTATGGATTTATAGGTGTATGGATTCTACATCCATGTATTCACCAAAACACAGATAGAAAATATTTTAAAACTTGGATAGTAAATGTACATTTTTAGTCAGAATTCTTTAAACAATACTGTAGAACTGTTGACATAATATTTATATGAGGCATTGTAAGTAATTTAGAGATAATTAAAGGTACACAGGCAGACATGCATAAGTTATATGCAAATATTACTCATTTGATGCCAGATACTTGAGTGTCTATGGATTTTGGTATCTGTGAGCATCTTGAGCATCTACAACTTGCTTATTGGTATTTTCTATTATAAAATGAATATTTATTGCTTTGGTAATAGAAAGAACCCACAAAATATTTAAGAAGGTGTCAGTGGGCACCAAGTCCTCCTCAGACAATCTGGGAAATAGACTTTGTAGTTTGAGTGGGTGTCTTTGAACAGCCACTTGGAGTGAAAGATGTGCTCATCAGGTCCAGGAGCAGGGTGGCAGGTACTAGGCTACCTGCAGCAACCTGCTGAGCACATGGTCCGTTTGGTGGCTAAGGTGCAGGACTCTGGGAGTCCAGGTCCAGCAGAGGAGACTCCTCTTGTGCCAGTGAAGGGGAAGAGCTTATATCTGTGAGGCCTGGGGCCCCTTTCCTCCTCACAGAAAAGTGTCTAGCTGAGAGCTCCAGAGAGCAGCAGATCCCTCACACTCCCAATTTAAACTTGAATGTGAATGTCAGTCCCACCCACTCACTCCTCATATAAACTGGACTAACTAACTTTGTTGAGGTAAAACTGCAGAAGTCGGGCTGAGGGTGTAGCTCAGTGGTAGTGTGTACGGGGTTTTGCATTTAATCCCTAGTAACACACAAAATGGGGGTGACCATAGTTCACCCTAACCTGTTGTATAGTTTATGAATGACGAGAAGTGAGGAGCTCAAAGGTTCTAAGCACAGAGTAATGATAAGGAGATGGGAATATTAATTATCCTGGTTTGATCATTACACAGTGTCAACATTTATTGAAATATCACACTGCACCCTAAAATATATAACATTATTACATTAATCAAAGTTTTTTAAAGTTTCAGGAGATGAAAATGTTAACTACTCAGCTTTGATCATTACTTTGTCTACATGTATCAAATGATCACACTGTATCCCATAATTTGTACAACTGAAATATTAACAAGGTTATAAAAAGAAAATAGGGATAATAATAGTACCAACTTGTAGTAGACAGAATTGTAAATAGCCTCAATGCATACACCCTGAACAATCCCCTCCTCTAGAGTGTGGACAGGGCCTGTGGGGATGATGAGCTGTCACTGCATGGTCATACGAGGTTACATAGCAAAGATGAAGGGGTTTTGTAGATACAGTTTAGGTTCTTAGTTAAGTAAAAATTAAGCAAAACAAAGATTTTCCCTGACTGGGCTTGACCTCATCAGGTGATACTCTAGCTTTGGGAGACTTCTGGGCTTTGTCCTTTGGTCCTTGAAGATAAAATTCACCGTGGGTTTCAAGGAAATGCTTCAAGGAAACAATTCTGCTGACAACCACCTGAGCCTGGTAGAGGATCCTTAACTGGCAGAAGAGAGCTCAGCCCTGGCTGGACTACAGCTTTGTGAGAACCTAAGGAGAGGTTCCCACTACTCTGTGTGCCTGGACCCCTGGAAATTTGGAGGTAATACATGTGTGGCCTTTTAAGCTGCTATATTCTTTGTGATTTGCTATGTGGCAGCAAGACAGACTGCCACACGAGTGCAACTGAGATAGTGGGAGCTGTGTTTCATATACACACACCTATTCTACGCTGAATTCTTTGATTCCTTTTCCCTTCCTCTAAATGACAGGGACCCAAGGTATCTCTAGGGAGATCTGCTTAGCACTGATATTCTCACATTCACACGGCCTCCTGTCAAGTCCGTTACTGCAGGCTGGGAACCCTGAACAGGCTTGAAGGAGCCTCTACTTCTTGTCCAGTGTGGGGACAATGCTGAAGCTCAAGCTAGAGGTACAGACAAATTCTTGTGCTTCTGTACAAGGACAGGTACAAAAGAATGCCTGTCGCAGCTTTATTATTGTGAAACTGTAGGAAATTCTTCCAACTGGAGAAAGGACGAATACATTGCACAGCAGTACAAGATAAACTAGTCTTATGGATTTATATGAATACATTCTCAAACAACGAGTTGCAGAAAGATATGTGCAGCATGGTTCCCAAAACAGAAAGTTAAAAGATGTGTGTTTGATGCTCAGGAACGGTATTTCCACAGTAGGGTAAAGGTGAAACGGATGAGTTGGAAGGTTCCGTGCTGGGAGTGAGGACACTGTGGGAGAATGTTAACAGCATGTCAGCACCACAAGAGATCTTTATCCTACTCACTGCCAGAGCCCCAGCATCTAGAAAAGTGCCCGGCACACAGTATGTAAGTGCTTAATAACCATTAGTTGAATGAATGAATGAATGAATGAATGATGACAGTTATGTTATCCTCTATTAAACCCTAACATGCATTTTAAAAAGAAAAACTTGAAGGTCCCTTGGTACTACAGACAACCAGTTTGCAGCTATCAACTTGCTCTATTGCCTTGGGGGAGATCACCACCCCTCTCAGAGTCCCCATTTTGGCATCTGTCAAATGGGGAGCTGCGTGGCTAGTCTTAGTTTCCTCTTGCTGCAGGAGTCTGAGGTTCTGAAAGATCCCAGAAGCACAGGGAAGTGGAGGTTAGGCTGTGGGTACTGTCACAGACTAGTGCTGCTGAGTCTCTTGCTGTGGGATTTACTCTTTTCTTGAGTCCTTAGGCTTGCAGGGCTTGGGCCAGACTTTGTAGGGAGGCATGGTGTCCCATGCCAGCTCTAGTCTGAGTTGTGGGACCTTGGACAGGCCACCTGCCTGACTGTAATCCATCCTCAACATGCCAGACAGGGGCTACGACCTGTGTGACATTAGGTCTTACACCCTCCAAATACAAGCAGACTTGGGTGTGCTGACGCTCTTTTGTGGTTGGCAGGAACTGGTGTGTATGTGTTCATCCTGAGCAGAGTTCCTTGGGATGTACAGGCTTCCTGAAGAGCATGGCTGCACTTCTAGGGCTAGCCTCCTGTGGGCTGGTGCCCCTGTCAGCAGATTCCCTCCCTCTCCCCAACCCTCCCTGAGTGCCACATCCTTGTACAGCAACCCCCTTTCTGGAGGCCTGGCCTCAGGCCATTGTCACTAGAGGCAAAATGATTGCAATCTCTTTTTGCTGTGCTCTGGCCACCTCCCCATTTCCAAGGTACTGTCACGTCCTGTGCACCCCCATCAAGCCTCACAAGCAGCCGGGAGGTAGGAAAACATCCAAGAGGACTCCTTTGCGGAGGAACACAGCGCCCAGCTCTCACTGGACTAGCTTTTCACACAAACATTCATGAGAACCTGCTGCGTGGGGGCACTGTGGTCCTCAAGATATAGACACAGAAAAGAGAATTTATAGCAACTAATAATGTTCACCAAGCACAACTGTGACACACCTGCTGTATTCAGGTATGTGAACCCAACACTCTTCATGTACACTATGTGAGGCAGGGTGCCCTCACTGGGTCGTTTATCACACCTGCCATCTGCCCCCAAGGCCTGTAAACTTGATTACTCTGTTAATTGGGTCCCTGAATGTTGGGGATTTGTAGTTTGGTATAGGAAATTTATGATGTCCAGGCACACACTGGTGCTCATAAAATACTTGGCAGATGAATGAATGAGTGACAGTGTGGGGTGATTACAGATGCCGGAGGCAGTCAGGGAAGGTTTCCTGAGAAAGATGCACTGCAGCTAACAAACCAGCAAGCACCTGAGCCAGGACTCCACATCTAGACCCCTATTCTGCCAATAAGCCACACAGACCAATGGAGGAAACTCAAGGGAAGCAGACTGCCAGGAAGAGCTTCTTATCTTCCCCCAGCCTCCGCTCTTGAGAACCTCCCTGTCCTGCATCTAATGGCAGCTCTGGGCCACTGACTCCCACTGTGATGTTGTGTGTTAGCTCCAAAGGTAGAGAGGACCTCAAGATTAAGACCCCAGCCTGGAAGCAAAAGTCAGGGGCAGCTCTAGATAATGGCTAAGAACACAGGTTGGCTGTTCCCAGCCCCCGCCCCATTTACCCTGGGGAATGGGTTTCTCGGCACCCTGGCTTCCTCTTGTTTGTTGGGAACACAGTAATAGTGCTTCCCTGTGGAAAGGCTAAGTGAGTTAGTGTTCACCTGGCACCATGGGAACTGCTTAGTGAGTGTAACCTATTTTTAAAATTAGCATTCTAATTGGAGGGGGTGGGGTTCCAAGCATGTAGAGCAGCTGTGTGAAAGTCCAGGAGGGCAGATGGTGCTGTGAATGACTAGCATGGAAAACTTCCTCACAGCCTGGGGAGACAGAGCCCGGGCAGTGCTGGGTGGAAATGAGTTTTGCTGGCTTTTAGCTATGCATTTCTTCCAGTGAAATCAGGGTGGGGGTGAGTTAGTGATGGGACAATGCGAATGTCAGCATTAAGGTTCCCCCAGGTGCCTGAAGTCCCCAGGAGAGGCACTATACTTATTCTCTCAAAGCTGCCGAGATGGAAGATATCACTGCCAACACCAGTTGATGGTAAACCATTCAAGCCTTTGTGTCTCATTGTTTTATCTACCTCACTTTGACCCAAAGTCTTATTACTTGAATTACAATCTTTATTAGATTGTCCTGATGACACTTTGCTCTTTTCAGAAACCTCATCCACCCTTGCGGTGAGAATCTCCATCAGAGAGTAACCAGTCGAACATCAAGGGGGGTCTCAGGTAAAAGCTGCCAGTCACATGCCTCCCCTGCCCTCAGGCTGTGAGAATGTGTAGCTGGCCCAGGCCTGGCCAAGTGCAGTCCATAGTGACTGGTCTAAATGGAGAGCATGCGACCTAACCTGGACCAATACCAGTCTTAAGACGACATTTGTTTTATGGATAGTTAGACAGAAAACTAATCTTTGTCTAAGTCTGTGAACTAGCTGTAAGAACCGTATCGGGGCCCCAAACTACTGGTAGCCATCTGACTGCCAAGAGGAAAGAATCTCTGAGAATGGAGCTACCATTGTGTGAAGGCAGAGGTGATAGGAGAGGAAGACAGAGCCAAATAATACCTTGAGCCTCTAGGCTCATCTGTGCCTGATGCCCCCACACTTGTACTTTGCAGTTGTGTGAACCAATAAATTCCGTTTCTGCTTAAGTGAGTTTGTGTTGTGACCCAGTCCCCAGCAACTCAAATACCACACTCAAAGGATTCATCAATTAACCGATTCATTTAACACAGCACCCTGTCATAATGAAACAGATGAGGAGTTACCTTCAAAAGAGTCTTTCAGGCAAAAGAGTCCAGTCTTTGAAGTTTTTTTTCTCAAGAGAAGGTTTGGCAAGTCCAGATCAAGGCCCAGCTTTTCAGAGATTTATAGTGAATGCAGACTATGGCAATGACCAAAGCAGGGACAACACTAACAAAGTCAGGTCAAATTTATGACAGCAAGTCCTATTAGTGTCACTGTCCATTGGATGGCTATTTTACGTGGGATGATGACAAAATCAAGAAAGTGGTTGAGGGTCTGCTGTTCTGAGTGCATTATGGAAGACAGTTGGTCAGGATGGGGTTTGAGTTGGAGGGGACCGTGGAAGACAGGCTAAGCCTGAGAATCATGAGCTCATCAATGTTTCCATTTCCCAGCGAATTAATCAGAAGCTGAAATAAATTTGGAATCATTAAGACCAGGTGACAGTCTCTCTACACATAAGGTTTCTTTATCTGAGGCTCTTCTCTTAGCCCCAAGTTCTTCTGTAAAGTGGGGGCATTAGGGACCCACTATTTAATCCCCAGGCCTGCTGTGAGGATCACATGAGGAGCTCTGTAAAGGCAAAGGCTTGTTTTCTAGCACAAGCAAGTATCCAGCTGAAGGAATAAAATCATTTTCTGGAGTCAAAACAACAAGTGTGCTCACTGGGTCCAGATGGTTGTGAAGAGGCACAGAACAAAATAGATTATCTTCAAGATGGTGGCTGAGCAAGCAGAGTGAAGCTGTGTGTTTTGCAAAAATGACTCCTGGAAAGCAAGCGCTGCTGGCATCCCGTGGAGACTGGCCAAGGCACCTACCCAGCACTGTGAGGTTACTAGAGCTTGGCTATAGGTCTGCCAGCTGCCTGGAGGCAGGCAGCACAGGAACCTGTGCCGGTACACTGCCTCCCATGTGTGCATACGGACCAGGGGTTTTCATCCACTGACGGAGTGCTGCACACACTTTCACTCGAGGGTGCATCTTCTCCTAAGAGGCTCCGAAGGTGCTCACTTATGATCTAGTGTGCACGCACAGGCACAATGTGACCCAGAAGTGGGTGACAGCAGCAGGGACCTATGTGTGAGCCTTTGTGATGGACACAGCTTTGACAGCCAGAATCCTCGCTGCATTCCTCAGTGAATCTCCTTTAAACACCACCCCCGCTAACACACACACAACAAGGCTTCCGATTTCTAAAAGTTAACTTCTTTCTAGGTGACACCTGGGTTAAGACTTGGAATGGGCACCCTCTGTTAACAGGACCCGAGTGAGCAGTGACTGCTTTTAACAAGTCCCTCTTGTCTAGTGTCTGGACTGCAAAAATGTTGAAGCTATCACTTATTCCTTCTGGGCCTCTACTTCCTCCCCTCCTATCTGATTGCCGCTGGCCGGGGGCCTTGTGCTTGCCTCACTGGAGGCATGGAGGATGCGATTCTAACAAGTCTGATCAGAGACAGGTCCTTACCTCTCTGATAAAAGGCAGTCAGTCTCATACTGGTCCCCACAGCAAAGCACCATGAGATCAGTTAACCTCTGTACAGTATTTGCAAGTGGGCATTAGGCTTGTGGAGGGAAGGAACAGAGTCGTGTGACCCCCTCGGATATCTGTTACAAGTGTCTCCGTACAATGGCACTGGTTCTGTTTTTAATGTGTATAATGACTTAATAATCTCTGTGTGCAGACACTGTGCTAGGTACTCACTGCTTTCCCTCTCACTCCTCACAGCCCTATTTCACAGAGGAGTGAGCCGAGGACAGTTTGTCACCAGTCATTTCTGATAAATGAAATCAAGAAAAAGTGACATGAGGCTTGACTAGTTCTGGAATGCTGGATGGAGGGTGGGCTGTGTTGCAGATGACACCTGATCTGTCCTTTGTAACCACGGGGACACTGAAGCCCATGGAGAAACCTGGGATGACTGAGGGGCTTGAGTCCTTCTTCTGAGACCACATAAGGTTGTGAAAACATAGGGCCTGGGGCCAATGTGCATCACATGTGACCCAGAGGCAGTGAAGACCTCCTCATACGTGGCCACCTTGAGGGTTAAGAAGCATGAGTTGGGAAGTCAGTGCTGCCTTGCGCTTGCTGCTGTGTGCAGCCACGTGACCTCTGCATTGTGATTTTTTCATGCATAGATGGCGAATGACACAAGCACCTTCCTCAAGATGTTGCTATGAGGATTAATGGAACCATGAGGTGCTTCCTCACCAAAACAGAGGCCACTGACTCCCTAGACATTGGATGGGCCAGATGGGATGCTTGGCTGGACAGGGTGGGGATGCACGAAGACCTACCAGGACCAGGGCCCAGCAGGTACTGGCCGAAAAGGGCAAAGCAAAGCAAAACAGGACATGTATTTCCACCCTCCCCATCGTTCCTTACACTCTCCATTACTGCTGTGGGAACCACAGCGATGTTGTTTATTCTGCTGAGTGGGAGGCTGGAGAGGAGGGCAGGTTCACAACCCATGGACAGATCCAGTTCAGGCTCTGTGCAAGGGTTTTTTTGTTTGTTTTTTTTTCTCCGGTACCGGGCACCGAACTCACGACCTTGTGCTTACCAGGCAGGCGCTTTGCCGCTGAGCTAAATCCCCAGCCCCCTGTGCAAGGGTTTGACAAAGGCTGCCAACCAATGTGTTAGCACTACTCCACTAAGTCAGATAATCCTCATAAAAGTGTAGCACAGTGTGTGGCATCTACTAAGTGTTCAGGCATTGTTAATTTATGAACTTGGTGGGCTAAGGAATGTTTTTAAAAATTCTGCCTAAAGATGAATTAAATGTATGATGCCTTTCCAATGGAACCATGAAGTGCTTCATGTCAAGATTGTTTTCTTCTGTTTAGGATCTGCTAAGAACAACTTTGAAACTTGTTCTCTGGGATCTTTTATTGGAAAAAGCAAATGTTTTAGTGGAGAAAACAAAGAACCAAGTGATAAAATGGTTGGAATAAAGTGATCTGGGGATTCAAAGCATCTGCCAGTTATTAGTAATGCGACCTACCCAATATTATTGAACACTTTCCATGTGCCAAATGCTTGCTTTAATTAATTACACATATAAATTATACTATATTAAACATTAATGAACAAGAAATATTTTATATATTCACTATACATTAAACATTTATTTTGTATATTCACTAAATAACCCATACTAAATATATTTAATTATCTTTATTAATTATATTGATTACATTTCACCACAACCCCCGTGAGGAAGTGTTAAGTGCCATTTCCATTTTATAGGTATGGGTGCCGAGGTTTTGCTTCAGTTGATCACTTTCCTGCTCCCAGCCTCTGGGTCTCCAACAGTGGGCAAGGCCAGTCTGTACCTGCCTCCCTGTGGGTTTACTGAGGGTTCCAGAAGAACGTTTCAAGCCTACCGTTCTAGAGAGCAGCATGGATGGGATCTGCTGGCAAAGGCCTGCTATCTCTGCTGAGCTCCAGTCTTAGAAGGCCCCACAGAAGCACCCAGGCAGGAGATGGGTCCTTGGCCTGGAGGAGCTTTCTGAGCACAACCACATGGGGCACATCTTCCTCTGCTCAACACTCTTCTTGGTGTCTTTCCTTTCTAATTCCCACAGTGCAAACTCAGTGGGGCAAGCTTTTCTTCAGAGAGAGTGCAGCTTCACTTTAGTTATGAATTTGTCCCAAATGACTCAGGTCCTCCATGAGAGCCACCAGAGAAAGAAATTTTACTCTTAGAGATGACGTGAAGGCAAACAACCTTCCACAATGGTATGACCCATCCCTCACTGAACCAGCTCTAGCCAGGAAAGCCAGTTGAATCATTTCACAAAACCCTCACAGTGCTTCCTCACCAAGACAGAGGCCACTGACTCCCTAGACATTGGATGGGCCAGATGGGATGCTTGGCTGGACAGGGTGGGGATGCACGAAGACCTACCAGGACCAGGGCCCAGCAGGTACTGGCTGAAAAGGGCAAAGCAAAGCAATCCAGGACGTGTATTTCCACCCTCTCCATCGTTCCTTACACTCTCCATTACTGCTGTGGGAACCACGGCGATGTTGTTTATTCTGCTGAGTGGGAGGCTGGAGAGGAGGGCAGGTTCACAACCCATGGACAGATCCAGTTCAGGCTCTGTGCAAGGGTTTGACAAAGGTTGCCAACCAATGTGTTAGCACTCCTCCACTAATGTGCTTCCTTTAGCCTTGCTCTCAAACAAGCCCTTGGGCTACCTGGGGGAGATTTCAACGTCTTCTGCCAGGTCCATCACCACACATCATCTTGAGCCTTTCAGAGTGGCCTGGGGGTCTGGTGAGAGTTTGGGGGTGGTGAGGGCCTTAAGAGTCAGAATTGGGCTCAAGACTCACCTCTGCCACTATGGGCTCCCGAGAAGCCAGCTCTCTGAATCTCAATGAACACAGCTGCACACTGGGAACAATACTGTTCCCATAGTCTTGTCGATATAATTAAAGGTAACCTTTCCCCCAAAATAGAACAACTCAGTGTTTCCCAGACTTAGGGATGCCCTGGATGAGTAAAATAAAAAAAAATTAGTTGGGTCAATCTAGCATTGCCAAATGGAAACATTAAAAAGAAAAAATCCAGACTGTGTGGCATTAATACTACAGAAGAAAGGCCGCTTCAACACAGAAAGAATAGGAGGTTGTAATCTCAGGACAAAAGGGCATCCTTTTGCTCTGAGCTTTATGGAAGTCTCCACCATTTGTCCTCATCCTCTGCATCCTGCCTGGGACCTATTAATCCAGCCACAGACCACACCACACTGGCCCTTGTTCTGTTGCCAGGAAACCACTAAGGGGACACAGAGCTTGGTGGATGTCAGTCTTGTGCCTTGTTTGCCACATTCTGCCATGCTGTTAAGGTACTGGGGTACATTTCCACTAGCAATGGGCTTGTGCCCAACAGAGCAGGTGATCAACATGGCAGGATGAGCAAATCAGAGAAGGGAAACACTGCAGAGGAGTGGGGACAAGTCCCAGAGGTCCTGAGGAGAGAGCAGAGCTGAAGGGGAAGGGTGTGTTGCCTGCCTACTCTCCCCCTCCCCACAGAGAGAACTTGTCCTCAAATGGCAGGCAGATCCCAAGGCTCAGGGTGGGAGGAAGTCAAACCACAACAATGCTCATGTCCAGAGAGCATGATTGTTCACTGTGAAAAGACCAAGCAAAAAAGGCACTGGGAGGGAGCCACGTCACAGTGATGAGTCTGTTCACTATCTGGGTTTGACACTGATTCTCCAAGGAGGTCTCTTAAAGCTGGATAAAAGGTGCAACATCCGGCCCAGTAGGCCAGCAGGTGTTACTATGGAAGGGTACCAGAACATCCTCCTAAGAGCCAGCACTTCCTGAGCACAAGTGGAGGGACAGACAGAGAAAAAAATGGGTGTGGATGTATACTTCCATCTCTCTATCATTCCTTACAAGCCTATGGCTCTTTGATGCATAGCACAAACTCAGATGTCCACTAAAGGTTTTCAGGTGCTGGGAACTTTTCTATGCAGTATCTTGCTTAATGTCTCAACAATGCTGCAGTCCACTCACCCTCACATTTGGGAAAACTGAATCCCAGAGAGGAATAGTTAGAAAGCAGAAAAGCCAGGCTTTAAACTGAGATCATTTCAACTTTAGTCTATTTTACTTGGTGACTCAGATGGTTATGAGGGAGAGGGAGAGGGAGAGAAACGGAGAGACAGAAAGAGAGAGAGGAAGAGAGAGCAATATCTTCACAGTAAGTATTTTTTATTTTTTATTTTTTATCGGTTCAAAGTCTGCATTTTTATAAGTCTGGAGTTGACCAGCAAAAAACAAACAAACAAACAAAAAAAAAACCAAACCCAAGCCAATGTGGTTTTGATGTCTGTGCAAAGGGCAGGCAGAGTTAACACAGAGATGCAGGCATTAGGATCTGCTTTGGCAGAATGAGCCTAAAATAACTGCTGTCTTCTTTCCTGCCTCTCTCTCCAACTATCATTCATTAATTTCTGCTCTATGGACTCGGAGACTTGCTGGCTACAGAGAAGTACCTGGCCTCACAGCCTTTTTCCACAGCAGGTTAATAAACGTTCACAAGGATCAGGTGGGAAACAGGTGAGGGGACCCTTGGGGTCAGAGTCACAGTTACTGGCTGTGCACATTCTGTGATAATTCTCCTGCTGACCCCAACAGCATCTGTTTAATTGTCTTGGTGGGAACTTGGAAGGATGGCTTATGGTTCCCTGATAGTGACAGTGAGGGCTGGAACCACCTGGTGGGGCTTGAGTTCTAGGATGCAGGTCATGGTCTCCCCAGGGTGGCACTGGGAAAACCACATGCCTGCTTCCTTGTCCTGCCCACTGATATACAAGCTGGTAAGAACAGTACTGGGCCTGTTTGGAGCCATCTGCCTGGGGAAGTCATGGTCACAGGGTCTGGCTCATGCCAGGTGCTTAAGTCACATTAAGTGAATGAATGAGTGAGCAACTGAACAGGCAACCTTCTTTTTTTCAAGTGGGGGGGACCAGGATTCAAACTCAGGACTGCATGCTTGCCAGGCAGGTGCTGCACCACTGAGCTAAATCCCTAGCCCCACAAAGTTTTACTACCACACAAACTCTCATGGTAGTTTAATGGAAATGAACATACTCTTTCCTCCTACCTCAAAGCCAAATGTTGTACGATTGTTCCTTGTCATAAAAAATTCAACACTTGGCTTTTTAAAAAACTTATTTATATAAACTCAGAGAACAGTCCTAAGGGTCTGTGTTTCTGTAAACTGTACATGGGGGTGTAGAGAAGACACAACAGAACCCCCCAGTTGTAGAAACCTCCAGATCTGAGAGCAAGGTGCCCTTGCTTAGGCCTCAGAGAATGGGCTGAGCAGGAGCAATGAGAAACAAAAATGCATAGCAGCCTCCTCAGGCCTTCACATGTGTCCCGTGGTTTCTGTGTGGTGAGTAGGGTGTGTTGCGGTCCTCCCCTGTGCTGCATTCCCAGCAGAATGCGTGTAGCCATCTATCCCTCTGCGCTATGAGCCCACAGGAAGGGCTGGGGTTGAGGCCAGAGAGAACATGTGTATGTGTATCCACATTCCCCAAACAGACTGATGGGAGAATGAAACAGCACCATGCATGCATCACAGCATAAAGCACAAAAGTGCAAGTTACCCTACAACTGAAAGCCAATAGACAAATAAAACTTAAGGCTTGATAACCACAAATTCCTTTGAGTTAGAGTAGGACTTACATTCCTGGTGGCGAAGTTGAAAGAATGACATCTGTTGTTCTCAAGGTTACAAGGATTAAACCCACCTTTCACAATCCCCTGTGGTGGGAAAGTCTGCACAGCTCTGCTAAGGACCTCATCAGTCTGCACAGCGCTCTTTCCTCGGGCTGCCGTCTGAGCACCTCTTAGATGCCAGGCTTACTCTGGCGTGGGGCACAAGAAAGAAAATCCTCTGTCCTTGTGGGGCTCCCATTCCTGGGATGTGGACCAGCTTAATGGAGGCAAGTGCATGCCAAAGGCTGGCCTCCCTTTTTTGATTGTGGCTCTTTGTTTTTTTTTTTTAAATACATGGGGTTCTTAAATGCCCAATTCTGCTTCTTGCTCTTTCCTTGCAGTGTTGTGTTCTGGAGACAGAGCCACAGAGCCACAGATCTACCTAATTTCTCTCTTTCTGCTCTGTGGAATTCCTTGGTGTGGCTATTTGTAGAATCAGCTCCCTCTTGTGGGATGATCACCAGAACGCAAACTCGGAAAGGGCATGGGCTTGGTCCATAGTGTTCAATGGCTACATTTCCAGAGCCTGGCAGCACGTCTGGCGCACAGTAGGCACTCAGTAAATGATTATATGAATAAACACAATTGAGCTGTTCTCAATGCTTCAGTATCAAACAGTTCAAGGACTATATTTATAAGTTTCCCATGTCTCTGTTATAGACATTAGCCTTATCAGGAAGAGAATTTGTGTTTTATTATAGATTCCTAGGAGTTTGCAAGGAAATACAGAAAAGATTCATGCACTGCCCCCTTGGCCTATCCTCAAGTTAGCATCTTGCATAAATAGACACAACATCAACACCAAGGAATGGGCACTGGTGGTGCACAGAGCCTATTCAGACGCTGCCAGTTACACAGACCTCTGTGTTGTGTCTGTGTGGGGCACATGACATTTTATCACATATCACTTCAGCATAACCACCATCCCCATAAGTCTCCCTCATGCTACCCCCTTAGAGCCAAATGTCCCCCTCCTCCACCTCTGCTCACTGGAACCACTAATCTGTTTTCATCTCTAATTATGTCATTTCTCTATTGTTACATGCAATAGTAGGTAACTGTTTAGGATTGGATTTTTTTCACTCCTTGGTGTTCATGTATCAGTAATCGGTTCTTTTTCATTTTCCAGTATTATTTATGAGATTTATACAACACAGTTGTTTAACCCACATTTGGGGTTGGTTCAAACACATGCTGCTGAATCATTTCCTAAAAATTCCTTCTCATTCTTACCAACACTGGACATCAAACTTTTTAAGCACTGCCTGTCTGAGAAATGAAAGTACCCTCTCATTGTTTAGGTATGCATGCTTTCCTGACTTCACGGAGAAGACTCTTCCAGGAAACTTCATGTTCAGTCAGGGAAGCCTCGGCATCACAAGACCTAAAGAGGAGGCGTCCACCCTGATAGCCCATGGAGCTGACACTGACGTTGGCCTTGTGCAGACTGAAGACACTGATGGTTGTGGTCACAGGCTTGCCTGTATTCATGCCTTTGCCAGGGTGACTTGGTGGCCCAGTACTACTCAGAAGGGAGGCCTGTTCCACCATCCTTGAATTGCGGGGGGGTCCTATACTTGCTTTGGCCAATTGAGCGCATCAGAAGTGATACTGTGCCAATTTGGAACCCACATCTCAGTAGTTCTTGGGTGCTTTTGTTCTCTCTGTCTCTGTCTCTTGTGTAATTCTGCTGTTGCATGGGAATAAGTTTAGGCTTGCTACTCAGGATGAGACCCTCTGTGGAGCAGCCACGAGTGCTCCCCACTGAGAACATCTATGTCAGCTGCAGCCAGCCAGTGCTGACCATGGGAGAGCCCACCAGCACCCACAGAGCTGAAAATGTAGTCACTGACAACTGAGGGAAGCTGACAGGACCAGAAGAACCACTTACTGGACCCATAGACTGGGCAGCAACAATGCCTGCTGTTGCTCTAAGTCACTGGGTACTGGGCAGTGTCTAGTCACTTTCTTGATGCTGGAGCACAACACTGACACCCACTGCTTAAAGGGGGAGAGACTCATTTTGCTCACATTTTCAGTGCATAGCGTGCTCACTCCGAGGCAGAATGCGTGGCAGAGGGGCAGAGCAGAGAAAAGCGGCTCACATCATGGTGCTCAGGAAGCAGAGAGCAAAGTAGGGAGCCAGGGAGAGAAACTCCTTTCTAGGTCACACCATGTGATCCACTTTCCCCCACCAGACCCCACCTCCTAACAGCAAGCCAGCTGTAAAGTCCAAATAATCTGATCACTTTCCCTGCCTATGCACACAGGGGGCTCTTGAGGGACATCTAGATAGAAATCATAGCAGCCATTTCCCTGTGTACCATCAGCTAAGCCATGCCACAGGCCAGGAGGATGTCTCTAGCTACACAGAGGTGCCTGGTACTTCGAGATCCCTACAAGACAGATCTGAAGGAGTTCCTGGCACACTGAGTTTTGGATATCTTGGTTCCAACATGCAAGTGTCCCAGATGACTTCCCCGGCTACATCCCCGGCCTCCAGCCACCCACTCTGAGTAAGAAACTTGAACAACTTCTGTCAAAGACAGTTCACATCTTAACACGACAGTGGGTGAGGAAACTAAAGCGGCAAAGCTGCCTCCTCCCCAGCCTCGCCCTGTAAGACACAGTATTTGCAGATAAAAATACTCTCCCCTCCTCTAACATGGAAGCTGTCCAGGGTCAGCCTCCCACACACTTCCACTCAATTTCTGACTCTGGTTATAAAACCTTGTGCCCTAAAATAGATTCCAATGGGATTTTATAGCCATGTTCTCTAGCATAATTGCAGTGTTCCTGCAAACTTTGAGAAATTCAACTTCAGTCTTTGAGCACAATCTTCATAGCTCCTCCCCTAGGTATTAAACGTGAAGATGAGCTGTCATTGATTCCTCTTTCTTATTCTCCTGCAAGAGGGTAGATGTCAGACACAGCTGTTCTCAGCTGGCTTCTGCTTCATTTGATTTCCTGTTCTCCACTGTACCCACCTACAGATTCCCACCAGCCCGGGGTTTTCATACCTGCCTGCTCCTTTCTGGCTGCTCAGCTGTTCTGGCTTCTGGTTGCTTTTCTGTCTGTTTCCTGCCTGTGCTCTTCCTTTGCTTTGCTAGAACAAAGGTAGCCCCAGACACCTCCTCACTCAGCTCTGATTGCTTCAGTCACTGCAGCCTCCCCTTTCCACTTCACACAGCGCAGGGCTTGGAGCAGGGGATGTTGCTCTAACACATCCAGCCCAACCCCTTATTTCACAGGAGAAGACTGGAATTCCAAATCTAGAGGGGTGAAGTGAAGGTCAAACTGGAGGTGGTGAACAAGGCAGACAGGGAGCCTAGAACCTTATACCAAGACTCCTTCTAGATTTGGTTTCCTTGCAAGTTCTAAAACCACAATAAAAACAAGGCTGATAATAATATTTCAGCTGGATGTTGTGGCACATGCCTGTAACCCCAGCACTCTGGGAGCCCTGGCAGGAGGAGATCAAATTTGTGCCCAGCCTGGGCAACTTGGCAACTTAGACTCTTCTCAAAATAAGAAATAAAAAGGATAGAGGGTAAAAGTCCATGGGAGGACAGTGTCTAAAGAAGACAATGAAGAAGAAGGAGAAAAAAAGGAGGAGGAGGGGCAGGAGGAGAAGGAAGATATGCAGAAGGAGAAGAAGTGCATTAGTTAAACAAGCACTGGGCACACATTTAAATATTATCATCATGTAATACAGAAACTCAGGTACAGACAAGGGGAGATCACAAAGCTGTTAAAGGGGACAGCAAGGATTTGAAGGTTCAATGTTAACGTCCACTGTTACTCCAACCCACTTTAAATGTTGTTATAAATGCCTTTTCTCTCTGCATTTTCAGACAGCCTTTTCTAGACTCTCCTGGCAGTTTCCAGGCTTTCTTTTGCCCACTTGCTCCACTACTCACTCATCTTAGGTGGGCCTTGCTTCCTTCTGCAAGAAGAAACAAGGTTTTTAGAGCAATCTGCATTCAAAGCAGGGCCCACCTCTTGCTGGCTGTGCGATGCTGGGCTGGCCCCTTCTCACTCTGAGCCTCAGTTTCCTCATCTATGCTGGGGCTGGCAGGGTCTCCTTCACGGAGGTGCAGCAAAGACGAGATAAAATAAGAATTGTCTGGAAGGACATTTGACAAAATGTTAATGGGCGCTAGCTCTGTTTTGTGGCATTTCATCTGAATTTTACTTTCTTTTTTATACTTTGTGATGCCATTTGAGTTTTATATAATCATTATGTAACATCTCTATAACCGGAGGGAGAAAAAGCTACTTTTATTTTAAAAAGAGAAAAAGACGTGTAGAATTGCAGCCAAGATCCACCTTCGGGCAATCTTCCCTATCGTACATGGGACAGGACAGAGTGTTTGCTGTGCTGCGACTGACCTGCAGGCCCCACCCCCACGACACCTGCCTCTGCCTGACCCCACTCTGGTGACTCAGCATTGTGCCAGGCCAAGCTCTAAGGCTTGGAGGACTCCGTTCTTGAAGAAGAGCCTTGCTCAGCCCCACTCTGCCTCCTGTGCTTTGCAGAGCAATCCCAGTGCTCCCCTCTTCCTCCATGCCTGCCCCTCTCTGCCCCAGACACCCATCCAGTGATGGTGTTTGCTGGGGGATGAGCACAGGCCTGGAGATGTACAAGCATGTGGCTCTCTGTGAGGGTGCCATGGCGAGGCAGGCAGAACACGGAGAGATAAGGCCAGGGTGAAAACGGAAAAGTCCACATTTGCCTACTGGGGTCACTGGTCAGTCAGCACCTCACAGGGTAGTGATTGTAACACCTTGAAATACTGCAATTTTGGTGTCACACTTGAAGGAATTAAAAGATGCAAAAATATTTCCAAACAGGGTGTAGTTATTTCAGCCCATTCCCTCTCTACATCAGTTAGGATGGGCTATGTTAGGCTGCAGTAACAAATAAGCCCAACATGTCAGTAGATTAAAACAAAGGCTTACTCCTTCAATGATACTACATGGCACATACAGTCAGCTAGGGGCTGTGGTCTCTGATTTTCACTGAGAGGATGTCAGTATGAAGCTTTGACTGCCAATGGAGAAAAAGGGAGATAGTGGCAAGCAGCCTGCTGCTTATTAAGAATCCTGAGGCAGAAAAGACACATCACTTTACCTCAAAGCTCACTGGCAAAAGCAAGACAAGTGGCAATTTGTGGTAATTTTTTACAGCAGCCTGACAAACTCATTTAGTTCTGTACTGAGTGTCTACTAAGTTCCAAAGAAGCTGGGACCCTAATATGTTCACCATTTGGGGGCCTGCCTTAGTCACTACTCTGGTCTAGAGAAAATGAACAATAGCCAAGCAGGGTTTGAGCAGGGAGCAGGGATTACGGCCCCTTAAAATGATATGTGACCTTGAAAAAGCAACTTCCTTTTCTGGGCCAATCATTTTATCTTTTCTGTGAAGCCAAGGAGTCGGCCCAGATATCTCCAAGGGCACTATTGGCTCTCAAGGTTCTATGACCTGCTGGGGTAGGGACAGGTGGGAAGGAGCAGAGAAAGCATGAGGCAGCTCCCAACCTCAACCCATGCCTCTGCCTCACCTTCTCTTTGCCTCTATCCAGAACCCTGCCCAGATGAGCAAGCCTAGGAGCCAAGCACCTCAACATCTCATCCTTGCAAAATTGCCTTCCTTATTAATCTAGACAGAGACCCAAGAAGGTTGCCCACAACCTCAGTATCCACAGTCCATTCCTAAACCCCCAGCGGGGGGAGGGTGCAGAACATTCAGATGTTGAAACCCTGGAGATGTGGAGAGAGGGAAGACTTCAGGGATTTTCACTTGGCAGTGAGGCTGGCTGAGACGTGCCCATCACCTCCCCTGCTAGCATTTCTCTTCTCTGACCCAAGGTTGCTTCCCGTTTCTTGGGGCACAGAGCCCTCGGAGGACATGAAGGAAGCTATGGAGGCCCTCTCCTGGTATCTCCTGAAATGCCAGCCTTATGCGATACTATGTTTGGTGGAAGGAAGGGGTTCACAAAATCCAGCAAAAGCATGTCCAGTCTTTGGTCATTCCCCAAGGTGTCTTCCCCGTGCCGAGATTCCTCAGTGCCACACTCTGGCTTCTCCTTACCCTTTCCTGGCTCCTGGGGAGCAGGGGTAGAGTCTTACATTATTGATCACCTTAGAGAGTGGGGGTGCATGATTAGCTTGATGCGCTTCCTCCTTCAGGAGGGAGCCTGCTGGCAGAAAGCCTTCCTCTGCTCCATTCACCCTTCTAAAGCCTTACTTGGGCCAGACTATTATGTGTCTTTCTCCTGGGGATCAGTTAGCAGGCATCATTTGACCCTCACCTGAACATGAAGCCATAACCTCCAACTTTGCTCTACAGCATCAGAGAGAAGCACTATACAGTTGTCCCTTGGTGACTTCAGGACACTGTTTCCATGCTGCTTCCTCATTCCAACACATGCAGATGCTCAGGGCCCTCATATAACACTGTTTACTGTGAAGAACCCATGTATTTTCTTCCATGTACAGTACATAGCAATACAAATGCTATGTAAGTAGTTGTTAGTCTGCATTGTTTGGTGAATAACAATGAGGAAAAGTCTGTATGTGTTCAATAGAGACATGTTTTTGGCCTGAGTATTTTTTATCTGTGGTTGGTTAACTCTGGACATGTGGAACCTATGGATATGCTGGGCAAATGATTATTTTCCTTTGATAGTGGCCATTTCTCAAATTGTTGCAGAAGGGTAGAAGAGAGACACTGTTTATGCGGACCACTCACACACAGGCCTGACATGTGATGTCTCCTACAGCTCTGGGACAGCACACACCTTCCAACCCAGCACACCCTTACTGTCTAGGTGGCTTCTGGCTGCACGACTGCTTGCATCACTTCATGTTTCAGTGTCCTCATGTGTCAAATGTGAGCATGATCCCTGTTTCCTAGTTTCTGTATTTGATGCTTTGACTGGAGGGACTGCCCTGCCCAGGCAGTCTAGTTTCTCAAAGGGCCTCCCCTGTGTACAGGGTGTGTGTGGGTGCATCCTGTGGGCCTTGCATGCCATGATGTGCCTTCCCACGTTGGGAATTGTAACAAACTGTCTTTCTGATGGTAGTCGTCTGATCTGTTGGCACATGTGAGTAATAACAAAACTTACATTTCAAAAGAGATAATAGCACCTACCTCATTGGACTGACATGAAGATTAAAAAAGAGAAACACAGAAAACTGTTTCATACAACCTCTAGCACATGGCAGAGGTATTTCTTCATTTAAAAAAATTTTTTTTGTGGTGCTGGGGATGTGACGCAGGGCCTCATTTATGCTAAGCACGTGCTTTACCACTGAGCCACACCCTAACGCCAGCCCCAACTTTTAAAATGTTACTTTCCCCCCTCTTTTATCTATACCATTTCCATCCTTCTACACCCTCCTATCCTAATCACCCCTCCCCAGGATCAGCTACATGATTTTCAGGACCCAGTACAAAGCGAGTATGTGGGGCCCCTGTTGAGAAATACCTAAGAATTGCAGTATGGTGGCTGCAGAGCACTGCATCTGGGGCAGGGAGCCTTCCTGGCACACATGGAACATTCCCAGCACTGGTCTGGATCCCTCCTCCTTCCTTGCTTTTGGTCAACTTCTCTTCTGCTTGCTCAATCTTTTTAGCCAGGTTTTCCAATTCCCAGGCCCCAATAATTGCCCCTTTTTGTTGTTACCAGGTTCAAATGTTTAGACACCACAAATCTTTAATGATACCACTTAATTGGGGAAGGAGTTTCCTCCTGGAGGCCACCTGGATTAAGGGAAAGTCTAGGAAATAAGTCATTACTAAGAAACACATTTTCACTGCTCTCATATTTATATAGCAGTAGAGATGGAGCAAAGCGGAGGAAAGAGAGGAGACAGAGCATTTTGTACATAATAAAACACATAGAAAAGGTTTAATTAATAATGAGTACATTTTTTATTCACAGACAATGCTGCTAAAACCCCTTTCCTTTAACTAGGTTAGTATTTGTCTTCTTGGCAATCGGTTTGGTGAAAAGCTTTTGTTGCTACAGATGTTGGTAAAGTTCTGCAGCAGTGATTCTATAGCACAATGATTTCATGACCTTGTAGGCCATCATACACATTGGGTTATGGACAAGTCATGCCAAACAGAAGCCAAATTCTTTCTCTGCTCCCCACCTCCAGAACAGTGAAACCTCTGCATGTACTGCTGGAACTCAGAATGTGTCACGTGCTTTCACATGCCACACCCTGGATACGACCTCTGCTGACCCCTGCTGTTTCAGCTCTGGCTCATCACAGTTGGATCTCGGCCTACTTTGTGGGTGCCGCCCCCAACCTACACACCTCCAAGCCTTTGCACCTGAGCCTGGCATGTCTTCTTTCACCCCAACCTCCTCAGTCTGCCAAAGTCCTAACTCGTGTTACGGTTTGCGCCTAGATGTTTCAAGGTCTAATTTAAAGGTCCCCTCCTCAAGGAAGCTGCCTCTGGTTCTCCAGGCAGCATCTGTTTCTCTATCTGCTTCCCCTGCAGAGAGCTTAGGACATCTGTGCTACTAAGTCCTCTGTGGACAGCTCTGATGGTGTTGGGAACACGCTGAGCTCTGCCATCTCCTGTCTCCGGGGAGGGAGAACAGGTGTACAGTAGAAGTGGTCCCAGTCCTACTACTACCTGGCTGTATGCACATAGCAATATCACACAGTCTTCTGTGGATGAAATCAGATGTCAACACAAAATGCTTAGCACAGAGCCTGGCAAAATCCAAGTGAGTGCTTAAAAAAAATCAGCAGTTTTCTTTGGACACTGGCTTATAAACTCCAAAAGGTGCAGGGTGGCCACTTACACTTGTAGTCCTGATCTTATTACTAATGGTGACCTCCCCAGTTGTCAAAAGTACTCCCTTGGATGAAAAGTCATACACCCAGCCCAGATGGTGGGGACCAGGTCCATCTCAATTACCAGCGTGTCCTTGGCACACCAAACAGTGCTTATGTATTAGCTACTTAGTACACGTTTGTCAACGGAATGATTATATCTGTAGTGTCTAGCAAGTGCTGGGCACCTGGTAGGAGCGCCATTACTGCAAGCTGTGCTTGTTCTCTGGGGTATTTCAAGTACCTTTTAATTTAGAGGAGATAAGACTCAAGGCTGGGTGAGTAAATAAATGAGCCCCACTCCTCACCTTCTGCCATCTCCTTGGCCAGTAGCACCCCTGAGAGAGGGAACCCCATCTCTCAGTGGAGGTGAGGATGTTTTTAGCCACCTGACCTCAAAATCCTCCTGGGGTCCCTTTCTGGGCCTGCAGCTGGGTCTTGTCTTCATTTGCGAGTTAGGGCTCAGATACTGATTTTCCCAGGGAGGCCACAGAAAGCACAGCCCAGAGTTCATACACCCAGAGGACTTGGAGGGTGCAGGCCCTGGTCTCTCCTGGACATTTTGTATAGAAGTGCATGTTCCAGCAGCTGTGATCCCACCAGCCCACACAGCCGTAGGGGAGAACCCACCTAAACCCAGATGCTGGAAGCAGAAGGAAGAGAACTGGGATAATTAACTCTCTCTGTTCTGCCTTCCTAGCTCAGAAAGGAAATTCACAAGCTGGCATCCAAATTTGTTTGGTCACAGACCATGCACTAGACACAACAGTAGGACCTTTAAGAACGTTAACTCATCCAGTCATCAGAACAGCCCTGGGAGATGGCTACTCCCATTTCACATGTGGGAAAACTAAGTCAGAGAAAATGATTTGGCCAAGGAGTTTTTATCCCAAAGCTCAAA
Organism: Chinchilla lanigera; assembly: GCF_000276665.1. Taxonomy (NCBI): domain Eukaryota; kingdom Metazoa; phylum Chordata; class Mammalia; order Rodentia; family Chinchillidae; genus Chinchilla; species Chinchilla lanigera. The sequence goes on from NW_004955561.1 coordinate 2,043,718, forward strand.
TCCCTCAGGGTTATCCATCTATCCTGGTTGTTTTTTTGTTTTTTTTTTTTTTTTCGAGAGAGGGTCTTGCCATGCAGTTCGCACTGGCCTTGAACTCACTATATAGCCCAGGCTGGCCTTGAACTTGTGGCAATCCTCCTAGCTCAGCCTCCTGGGAGCTGTGATTTCAAGTGTGCGCTATCAGGCCTGGCTTTCCCTAACTGGTTGTATGTAAGAAAGCCCGGGTCTCCATCTTCCCCTGGTTGCATGACCTTGAGGATGGCTCATCTCTGGGCCTCAGGTCCCTTTTCCAGGCTAATGCTCTAGAGTCTGTTTCTGCAAGTGCGACACTCCCAACAGCCAAGGTGTACCTCTCTCTTGAGGCCACAGGGCAGGAGGAGGTGACCAAGCCCCAGGCGATCCTAAGTGTCCAGAAATACTGGTGCACTGTGAGGGTCTGAGGCGCACCTGCCCGATCCCACTTTCCCAAGGAGGTCTTGCCGCCGGCTGAAAAATCACACTGCGGATCTGAGAGCGCAGTTGACTGCTGGGCTTCCGAGCTTTCCCGGCCAGGTGTGGGACCCACACTGCTTGGGTGGAGGGCATGAGGAAAGGCGGGGGGCGTGGGGCAGACAGCACTTGGCAGAGGACTCTCCACGGTCCGTTTCTAGAAGCCTAAGCCACCTTGGGGAGAGAGACCCCCCTCCCTCCTGTCGCAGCTCAGGCTCGTCCCAGGCCTCAGAACCAGGGCCGGGAGAGAGGAGGGCTCAGTAAGGACGGGAAGACAGGAGCCCCAGTCGGAGCCAGCTGGAACGGAGGACACTGGGGGTCCTTGAGCTCCTGACGCCCCCAGGCCCCAGGGTAGCTCGGAGCGGGAAAGTTCGCGCGCCAGCGAGGCGCCTCCTGCCCGCCCCGCAGCCCCGTCCCGACGCCCACCCGGCCGCCCCGCCCGCCC
>NW_004955561.1:2044981-2052752 GCF_000276665.1 Chinchilla lanigera
GCCGCCCCCGCCTCCTCCGCTCCTCCTCCCGCGCCCCGGCCCTCCCAACTCCCGGACGGCGCCGCGGGACTGGAGCCACTCCTGCCCGCGCCCCCGCGCACCCGGCGTCTGCAGCCGGGTACCCCGCCTCTTCCGGGGAGCCGTCCCTGGCCCTTCCATTAGCACCAGCCCCCGGCCTGGCCCCTGCATGGGCCTGGCAGGGGGAGCCACCCTCTAGCCTTTTGCAGGGGTCTCAGGGCCCTGGCTTCCCGATGCACCAGACCTGTGGACCTGCCACACCTGGCGCAGTTAGCAGGTCGTAGAGCAGACTTATGGGGGGGTGGGCTTTGGAGGAGGGCAGGGCTGGACTAGTCCTAAGTAGCTTGGTCCAAGGGCGCTCATAGCACTCAGGAAGGGGAGGCCCAGGTTGTCTCCATCAGGTATGGGAGTGTTCAGGACAGAGGCCCTGCCTGAGGACAAAGTTGAAAACCCTACACCCCTGGGGAAGCACCTCCCCAAGGCAGGCTCCCGCTCCTTGGCACAGGCCATGGGTCGCTGAAATGCCCAGCTTCACCAGGAAGCTGGGCCACCTGACTCCCAGTGCCTGGGTCTGCTCCATGCCATCAATTAATCATGCCTGCTTGTTTATTTATTTATTGGCTTTATAAAAAGCCAAATGCACTGCTCACTGCTAGCAGGAAGAGAGGAGAAGACGTGTCCTCATGTCGGGGGGTGTGGCGGGGTGGTGGCGGCAGGGAGGCCCTGACCATAACTCCCCTCCCCTGGCTGAGCCTCCGTGAGGGTTCAGGGGAGACCGTGGGAACTGGGTGTCTGGAACACTTACTGGCTAGGGATGGCTGGGACCTTCCACCCTTCATGGGGCCAAAATCCACCCTGGCCTATGCTCTGCATCTCTGGGGAGGGAACAGAGGTTACTCATCGCCCTGGCTTAACTCCGGAGGAAAGAGGGGAGCAGGAGGCGGTGACCAGGAGGAAGTCCTGCAGGTGTCACAGGGGAATCTCCAGCCTCTTCTTGGCTCAGAGCACGCTGTTCTCACTGCTCGAAGTGCTCAGCTTGGCAGGCAGCACTGGTATCTCCTACCTCATCCTAGGGCACCCAGAGGCTGTCCCTCCACGGATGCTCCTTCCTCCTCAAAGTCCAGGACATATGGTGCATCCTGAAGGCCATATAGGCATGTACTCTCCCCAAATCCTGCGGATGGGGCCTCCATAGTCCCCCTGGAAGCTGCTCACTCTTCTCTTTTGAAGGGCCCAACACCTCCCTTGTATTCATACAGTGGCATTCTTTCTATCTCCATGTGCAGGAGCCAGACATATTTAGTGCCCAGTCCTACTCTCCAGCCTTTGATAGCTTGCTTCCGCATGCCTCCAGAGGGCCCATAGCCTCTGGATGCTGCTGTTCAGGGCCTTTTCATGCCTGTCCCACCTTGGTTCACAATGTCAGTGAAAATTCCTTTCCCTCTTAAAGGCAATCTCTGTCCATTAAGGTTTGGCCTTAATAATGATCTCTTTTATTAAAATTTCAGAAACCAGCAAACAAGTTGAAAGGGATGTATAATGAAAGCTATAAAACAAGAGGCAGCTCAATCTCGGTGGGTGATAAAAGTCACCAGCTGTGTGACTTTGGACATAGCCTCAACCTCTCTGAGCCCATTTATTCATCTGAGAAAAGGATGTTACATCCTGCAGCCTCTTCTAGCTGTGGTGAACACACAGTACATGGCAGTTGCTGTTGTCCTTGAGCACCTATTATGTACCAGGGTGCTAGGATTTCCAAGGATAGTTTGGTGAGGATTTGAAGGAAAGCACAGTTGTAAACTCAAATGGCTGTAAGGACAAGGCAATACAGTATGAGGTGGGCTTGCTCTGCTTTATGGAATCAACCAATAAGAAAATCAACAATGTGTGAGAGGTGACAAAGAGCAGCTGACCGTGGTTGTGTGGGGGGAGGTAATAAGGCATGGTGGGGACTATGGAGTCTTCCCCTTGAATGGGTACTGCCACTACTCAGTTCCACTAGACTGGCCAAGCAGGAGCATGGCACTACCATCAGCTTTTTGTGTTTTCAATATAAGCTGGAATCTAAATTTTTTAGGGGCTGGGGATTTAGCTCAGCGGCAAAAGCGCCTGCCTGGCAAGCGCAAGGTCGTGAGTTCGGTTCCCGGTACAGGAGAAAAACCAAAAAATAAATAAATAAATAAATAAATAAACTTTTTAATGTGAGTATTTTTGAGTTTTAAATGTCATCCATTGTTATGGCTTATGTCTAGACGTCCCCCCAAAGCCTCCTGCAGCCATAGGTGGGGCTTTCTCTGGTACCAATTTTGTCATAGTTTGGGGTTTTGCAAGAAGAAACAATACTGTACAGGACACATATTTTATAAGATTATTTTATAATAGTTATCCAAAGAGTCATATATAAAGAGTGCAGAAAATCTGTCCAGACCCTAAAGACCAAAGAATCCAGCTGAGGGCCTGAATCCCTTGGCAATGTCCTGCATGACTTCAGCTGAAGGTCTAGAGCTCATAACAGTGACTCCCATGAGTTCAGCTGGAGGCCTAGAGCCCATAACAATGTCTCCTACAGGCCTGTTTCACGGATCTACACTCGGAATGCCAAAAGGTCAACGGTGAAATCTAGAAATTCTGTGCCAGCGGGATAAAGGATCTGTGCTAGCAAGCTCAGGGATCTACACTGGAGCCAGGAAGCGATGCTCAGAGTAAGAACCAGAGTTCCCCTGAAAAGTACCACAGTCATCTTCAGCAATAGTGGGGTCCCGAGCTCCTCCAGTGATGAGGAAAGCTGAGTTCCCATCAGGAAAGCCAATGGGACAAGCTTCTCCAGGCAATTGAGCAGTGCACCACCTTCCCCTCTGGAGCCAGGAAGTGATGCTCAAAGTGAGGACCAGAACTTCCCTAAAGTGAGCCATAGCCATTATCAGCGACAAGGTCCTGAGCTCCTCCTCCAACAAGAACAATGAAGTTCATCAGGAAAGCCAGCATTACAAGCTCCTCCAAGAGAACCAACAGCTCCTTACAGCTTCTACCAGCTCCCAACAGCCTCATTTCTCCAGTTCTGCCTCTTATACTGCTGGGAACAATCCTCAGGTGGGCCTCCCACAACCGGCACCATGCTGGTTAAGTTCATCTGGGTGTTACAAGTTGACCACCAGTTGTCAGTCTATCACACATGTTTAGATGTCCCCCCAGAGCCTCATGCAATCATAGGTAGGGCTTTCTCAGAGATGGATGGATCTACCGTGTGTGATGCTGGGATTAAGTGTGTGATGCTGGGGTTAAGAATGTGATTACTAAATTAGCCTACTGATTGGCTTAGCATAGTTCTAGGTGTGAATAATGGAAAGGCTCACCCTGGGTGTGGGTGGCACTACCCAAAAGACAGGTAGCCTGGAAAGGATAAAAGGGAGAGGCAGCCTGCTTGTTGCTGCTACTTTGCTTCCTTCTGCCTTCTGCCTGCCCTGCTTTACTATGAACTGTTTCTTTTCTCCAATGCTCTTTTATTGTGCCACCCTGCCTTGAATCTAGCTGACTGTGGACTGAAACCTTTACAAGTTGTGAGCTGCAATATGCCTGTCTTCCTTTAGCTTTCAGTATTGGATATTTTGTCTTAGCAATGAGAAAAATAACTAAGACACCAACTATTTTTAAAAATTTCGAACTCTGAGAAAAATCAAATACAATATATTGTGCTAAGGTTTTGGCTATGAGGCTGGTAGTTTATGACCTGCAAGTCAGTAGGTAGAAGATCAGTTATTTACTGACTCACACAGCCTGCTTCTCTCTCTCTCTCTCTCTCTCTCTCTCTCTCTCTCTCTCTCTCTCTCTCCCCCTCCCTCTTTCCCTCTCTCCCTCTCTCCTTCTGTCCCTGTCCCTCTCTCCCTTTCTCTCTCTCTCTGAGTGTGGTCATCTGCACCTCAGAGCCACAAAGGCTCATGGGGATGGAGAGGAGATGACAGGATTGCAGATGACCAGGTGAGGGGTTGACTCAGACTCAGATCAGAAGGACTGGCTCTGTTCTGACTGCTCATAGGAATTTAGTCACCTGCCCTTTGTGAGCCTCAGTTTCTACATCTAATAATGGGTGAGTGGTGGGATGGACAGAGGGTGCAGAATTGCTCTAAAGTGGCAAGGTTTATGTGAGGTGGCCAGCATGTGAGAGCTGAGGACACAGGAGGCCCCACTGACAGCACAGAGGGCAATCTGGTGGGGAGGATGCTGCTGTAATCTGGACGTCCAGGAGCAGTCTCACTCACTCCACTAAAAACAAGGTCCTGACAGATTCTTAAAACTTGAAGCCTTCTTGAGAAATGGAATTGGCTTCTCTCTGTTGGGTGCACCTCATCCCTGGGCTCATAACAAGAGGCAGAGGCAGAGGCAGAGGCAGAGGCAGAGGCAGAGGCAGAGGCAGAGGCAGAGGCAGAGCAGTGAGAGAGGCAGTAGCCAGAAATATCTGGGAGCAGAGTGGGAATGCAATGTGGTCACAGGGTCAGCAAACATAAGCTCAGGGACCCTCAAATGTGGTTTGGGTGTGCTGGGATGCAAGGTCCCTTTAAAATGTTTCCTACTCCCCACAATGGCTGTGTGTTACTATTTTAGTCATGTTAAAAGTTAGTAAATGCCTGTGCACAAAGCAATGACCTTAGTAAGTAAGAAGGAATAAATCAATGAGCAAGATATCTCATCAGATGGAAGTCATCTTTAAAAACAACATTCTGGTTTCCCTAATTTAGCTGGCACTTGTTACCAAGACCTGGAAAGATAGTCCTGGGCTTGGGGGTGTCTCCCAACTAGGGGTCTCAGGGGGAGAAGGCTGCAGATGTGTATTTGACAGCCCACTCATCCCATCCTGTGTGGTAGACAGTTTGACTCACAAGCAAAGCAGAGGTAAAGGAGTTAACAAGCAGTCTTGTCCATTAGGGGATTCTACAGGCAGCTAGGAAACCCAACCCAAGGTAGAGGTAATACACACACACACACACACACACACACACACACACACACACACACACAAGGTAGAGCTATATATATCAAGGTACAAAGTGCCATCAATGAAGTTTTAGCAGGGAGGTGGTGGGGCAGAGAGAAGGAACTTCAGATCCTGTGAAAATTTTCTACGATGTTAATGGTTGCATGTTTTACTTATGCAGTTTTAAATCTTCAAGGAAAAAAATATCAAAGGCTAAAGCTGCCAAGGGGAGGAACAATTCATTCTCCAGATAGCCACTGAGAAAGACTTGAGAGGTGGAATTTTAGAGAAAGATTAAAAAAGACAGAAGCAGTAGTTGAACTCTGTCAAGTATCGCTTACTGTTGTTGGTATTTTAAGTAGGCCTATTTCATCTTCCCAGCAATTTCACAAGGCAGGCATTTTCCAGGAGATGCTATTGATGCCCCACCCTGCCCTCCGCCCTGCTGCCAGCTCTGAGCTCTGTGAGCCCTGGCTCCTCCCACCTGCACCGGAGTTACTGTCCTTGGTGGATTGGAGCCCCCAGGTGGTGGTTCACAGCCTGGAGCTCCTAGGAATCAGGCTGGGAATGCTGCCTCCCTTCTTCATCTTTGCAGAGCTCCTTCCCTTATAGGCTCTTCCCTGCTGGGCTCCCTCCTCAAGTCCCACACCCCCAAACCCCATCTGTCTTGGTTACTTTTCTCTCATTGCTGAGGCAAAATACCTGATACCCAGAATTAAGGAAGGAAATGTTTATTTAGCTCAAAGTTTGTGGAGATTTCAATCTGTAATAAGCTGGCTCCAAGGCCAGGTAGCATAGCACAGGAGCAACAGTCCAAGGTGGCAGAAGACAGCAAAAGCAGCAAGAGCACAAAAGGGGGGCAGCTAGCCTCTTTTCCTCCCTTATATTGTATATGGGCTATCTGCCCATGCCCATGCCATCTCTGTACCCTTCCCTTCCACAAGCTGAGGATATACACAAAGTAAGGACCCTGGCTCCCTGCTGAACCACTTAGTTGAAGTTTTAAATTTCTCAAGTTGAGACAATGAACCACATCCTAGAGCAGGAAGGTCATGTCCTTTTCACCCCAGGGTGTAGAACTGCTGAGTTACTTAGTTAAGCCTGTAGACTCAAGTTGACACAATGTATCAACCATAACACCATATCAGGTTCTGCATGTAGGAACCAACCCCCAGATCACATTCTCACTCCCACTTTGCAGTTGTGATAACAAAGGCACAGATCAGAAAAGTGCTGATCTGAAAAGGAAAGGAGCCAGGCTAGCAGGATGGTGGTCAGAGGACAGGGAGCCAGCACGTCAGGCAGGGACAGAGTCAGGGCAGGTAGATGCATGGATGGCAAGAGTGGAGGTGAGGCATTATGGTTGTGGGTGTAGAGGGGGAGACACTGGGAGATGGTCTGGAAAAGCAGCGCAGAGGCAAACATCTTAGATCCCATGCGGAGGGACATTTGTTTCACATATATGTGCCTGGCCAGGCCTTTGTATGTGCAGAGGATACAAAGATGACTGTGTATTCAACTCATAATAGCTAAATCATGGAAGCAGCCTACATGGCCATCAACAGATGAATGGATAAAGAAAATGCAGTATTTACAAACAATGGAGTACTATTCTGGCATAAAGAAGGATAAGTTCGACTCATTTACACGAAAATGGGTGCACCTTGAGACCATAATGCTGAGTGAAATAAATCAGACACAGAAGGTTAAATATTACATGGATTTTCTTATATGAAAAACTTAAATTATAAGTAATTTAGAGGCCAAATAAAAGATAGATGATAGGAAACAGGGAGATAGATTATATGGAGATGGGGAAGGATCTGGGGGATGAAGGGAGATGGGAGTGAGGAGGAGAAGGGGAAGTAAAAAGGACCAAGATGCAGTGTATGTATGTGCAGTGTGTGTGTGTGTGTGCAGTGTGTGTGCAGTGTGTGTGCAGTGTGTATGTGCAGTGTTGTGCACAGTGTGTATGTGCAGTGTGTGTGTGCAATGTGTGTGTACAGTGTGTGTGTGGTGTGTATGTGCAGTGTATGTGTGCAATGTGTGTGTGAGTGTGTGTATGTGCAGTGTTTTTGTGCAGTGTGGTTATGTCCAGTGTGATTATGTGCAGTGTGTGCATGTGCAGTGTGTGTGTGCAGAGTGTATGTGTGCAATGTGTATGTGCAGTGTGTGTATGTACCATCTCCCCAAGATGAATGCATTTGTTTTTTTTATTTTAAAAATAAAAGGAGGAAAATATTAACAGACAGACAACATTTTACAAAACAGTAAAAGAACAGTACAGACAATACGCAGCTACAATCAAAGTGGTAGGAAATTAACAATGCTTGTTGTATTACATATTGATATCTTCAAAGTATTTTCTCATGAAAACAGATAGAGACATGCAATATTGATCAATCAAGGACTCATTGAGAGTTTCTTTCAGCAAAGAAATAGAAGACAGTAGAACAACCATGTTAACTATCCTGTATATACATACATACAAAATTTCTCCTTTCCCTTTTCTTTTCCCACATCCCAATTGCCCTTTACCCTTGAGTGTTTCCCTATCATTTCAAAATGTCTATCATACCGCCTAGTTTAAATTAACTCTTTCAGGTTCTACACTAGTGAAACAATGTGGTGCTTGCACATGCAGGTTTGATTTTTTTCCCTTATGAGTATGGTCTCTAGTTGTGACCATTTACCTATAAAAGCCTCGAGTTTATCTTTCTTTACAGCTGAGTAATATTCCATTATTTAAAAGTACAAAAACAATTTTTCTTATCCAATCCACGG
>NW_004955561.1:2055946-2069026 GCF_000276665.1 Chinchilla lanigera
GCTGTTGAATTGACTTTTCCTGGATCCTTGTTGATTTTAAGACATCCATTCTTTCACAGTTCCTAGCTGCCATGCTGTCTTCAAGGTCTGAGATTCTATCTTCAGCTTCATTCAAGTGGTTTTAGTAGCTTTCAGTGGCAGCTTTGTTTTCCTGGAAGTCTCACAGAATCTGGTTCATGTGTTCTAAGTCCTTTCTCTATTTTTCATTGAATGCTTCTGACTCTTGCCTTTGTTCTTCTATTTTCTTACATATTTCTTCTTCAGACTTTTTGAGCAGTTCCTTCATTATTCTTGTCGTTTCATTTTTTGCCTGAGAGATTATTTCTTATCTCATCTCTTCTATGGCCTTATGGAGTTGTTTCTTTACTTCCATTGCAATCGTTTCAGCTATTTCAGGCATATGTTTACCAAGTTCTCCTATGTTGATGTCTCTTGGACTTGTTCTGATTGGGGTGGAGTTCTGGGATTGTGGTTTAGTCTTTTGTTTTGTCATGTTTGCTACCAGATGCAGAGAGCTCAGTTTCCCTGTTCAGTAGCTGCTCAGCCAAGACCACTAGTGTCCCTAGTTTTCCTGTTGTTCAGGTTTGCCCCTGGGTGACCTCTGAGAAGTGCTACTTAGTCTTGGGTTTTCCGGCAGTTTTTGATTTGTATGTAGTTATCCCCATTCTTAGACATGGGCACTTGTGTCATTGATGGCCGAGCGTCTGATCTAGTGTTCCCTTGCAGTTCAGGGCACGTGCACAACTGACTCTGGTTGCACTGGTGTTACAATCCTGGTCCAGTGGACCTATGTCCCCAGGCAGTTCAGGGTACAGCCATAATTCAGACACAAACTGCAGGGTCTACAGTTTGTGAACCACCTGAATCTGTTTCTCCAGTCAGTTCAGGACACATACAGGAACCAGATGCAGCCCGGATGGGTAGCATTCACAGACTTCCCGAGCCTTCGACTCACTAGGGTGTCTTGGCAAAGGTAAAGCAAGGACTTGAACCACAGGTCCAGCAGCTCCCAGAACACTCGCTCACTTGGCGCATGGCACGTGGGGGCTGGGAGAGTCTACATGACCTGCCCCCAGCCAGAGAAGTCCCTGGGGCTTCTGAGTGAGGACCTCATCTTTGCCGCGGGTGCAGGGAGGGGAGAGACTCAATCTGTAAAGGCAGCAGGGTCCTGGTTTGCCCGCTCTGCCCTCAGGAAGTAGATGGGAAATACCTGGCTCTCTCTGCAAGTTTCAGCTGGGAACTGTGGCAGTGTGGGCCAAGCACAGACTCGAACCATGGGTCCAGCAGCTCCCAGTGCACTTGCTCACTTGGTGCAGGGCACGCGGGGCTGAGAGGATGAATGCATTTGTTATGCACTACAAACATGTACTGATTGAAAAGACCAAGGAAAAATTAAGGAAACAATGATGTGTACCCTGCCCTTCTGCAAAGCTGGCACATGGGAGGTGCTCAGAAGGGGGACAGGCCATATAAGCTCAGGTTTACACCCAAAACTAAATGTAAGGAAGGCACACAGGGCCATGTTAGCCATGTAAGGGAAGGCAGACACAGGGGATGAGAGGGAGACAGGATAGAATGAGGGCATACAGTTCACTCCACTTCTCCATGTAGGAGAGTGACTTTTGGGCACATGCTGACCAGCACAGTGAGGGAGGCAGCACCAGGCATGCAGCTGTTGTGATAGATGGATTCCCCTGTGGGACTGTATGTATTGAGGTGAGATTAAACAAGGACAGGCAGCCTTCCAGCACTGTAGTTTTAAGGATGCAGTAGCTCAAGTTCAGATGAGGGGTCTTTGTTTGACTTAAAGCCATGGATTTGGTGGAGAACACCAGGGACTTGAATCACCTGAAGATTGAGTGTCTTTTCAGGGCTGACTGGTGGAATTACTAATGTAGTTAGAGGCAGGAAGCCTTGTTATGACAGGAACTGCAGAGAATATGAGGGGGATAGTGGTTTTCAGGCTCTGTATGGGGTGTGGTGTGCCAGAGGGACCAGATGTGTCCTGTGGGCTACAGAGCATAGAATGGGGCCACCCAAGATTGGATTGTGGCCCCCAGAGGGCAGGGCCTTTCCAGAGAGCCCCATCTGAACTCTTGCTGAGTGAGAGGTGCATGAAGTATCCTCTGGCTCTGTGTGGGGAGGTTGCAAGACACAGTGGGGACCACGGCCATCTGCCCAGTTGAATGGGGACATCAGCAGTCAGCTCTACTTTCTGTGGCCAAACAAGGATACAAACTCACACTGTAAGGTTTTTCTGCTTTTAAAAGAAGGTAGACATCTGAGTTTTTGTGTGGCTACTTTTGATTTTTTTAAAAAATGTCGTCAACTCATCTTAAACACCTTACACAATAAACCTGTGGTAAGCTTGGACAAGCTTGAACCTCCAATGTGATTTAAGCCAGATCTTGGGGAACCTCAACACTCCAAGCAGTGAAAGGAAGAGGGTAGGAGTGTGCAGTGCTGCTGAGAAGGAAGGGACTTCCCCTGTAAGCATTCAGTCTTTAAATGTCATCTTTGGAGAAGATGCAGGAGCTTTTTGTTGGTGAGCATCTGTATGGTATCCCAAAACTGTGCTTGCAGTGTCCCTCTGTGTTTTCTTGGCAAATGAGTGTGCCTCTGCCAGGGAGCTTCTTTCTGATATGGGCGCACCCCAGCCCTTGTGGAGGGTAAGGTGTCCTGCCAGGAGGGAAGACCTACCACAAACAGCCTTCAAGGAGGAGGTGACAGGAGCAGGTGCCTAGTGCTCCAGCTCCCTTGCCCTAGGGCTGGAGGACTCAGTCTGGGTTCTCCATCAGCTCCCCAACCACTGGTGACCATGGCAGTGCTCAATGAGTGGTGACTTTCCCTTTGTTGACTGCCTTCCCTTCTTTGCCTTATTTCTTCCACTGGTGTTTCCTGGAGACTACTCCCAAATAAATACCTCACTTTGTGTTGTAGTTTGGGGCTTGCAAGGGGGAACACAATTTAATACAGGACACATAATTTATAGCATTATTTTATAGTTGTCACTCAAAGAGTCATATACAGAGCATAGGAAATGTGTCCACACACTAAAGACCAAAAGAATCCAGCTGAGGGCTTGAATCTCATGGCAATGTCCTGCATGAGTCCAGCTGAAGACCTAGAGCCCATGACAATGCCTCCCAGGAGTCCAATAGGCCAAGAGCCCACAACAATGTCTCATGCAGGCCTGTTTCATGGATCTGCTGGGAAGGCCCAAAGGTCAGTGGTGGAATCTAGAAAGTCTGTGCCAGCAGAATGAAGGATCTGTGCTAGTAGGCTCAGGGATCTGCAGCAGAACCAGGAAGCAATGTTTAAAGTAAGAACCAGAGCTCCCCTGAAAGGTACCATAGCCATCCTCAGTGAAAATGAGGTCCTAAGTTCCTCTGATGATAACAGCTGAATTCCCATCAGGAAAGCCAGCATGACAAGCTCCCCCCGAAGAATAACCCAAGAGAATCAGCAGCTCCCTAAGAGCTTCTCTATAGCTTCTTCTTTTTTTGAACCTGGGAATCGAACTTGGGACCTTGTGCTTGCCAGGTAGGTGCTTGTGCTGCTGAGCTATATTGCCCAGCCCCCAGTAGCTGCTAAACTTCCTCTCTAGTTCTGCCTCTTATGTGGCCAGCAACAACCCTCAGACACACTCCCACACACACCCAGCACCATGCTGACTCAGTTCAGCTTGGTGTTACAAGTTGACCACCAGCTGTAAATCCACCACACTTTGGAACACGTGTCTCGGATTTCGGTTTTGGGGAGAACCTAAACCCCGAGAATAAACCAAGTAAATGTGTGAGAACTCAACTGAGGTTTGAACTCCAATGCTGAGCCTTCTCTGAGATGTGTGCTGGATTTCTCCACGCCAGTCTCCTGTGTTTAAAGCAAGGGCAGCCCAAGACTATACCACTCCATATATTTCCTGTACTAGTTCATCCAGGTAATGTAGGTATTCATTCATTCCAGAACTATTTCTCGAACACCTATGACATACCAGGCATTGCTGTATTTCATAGAGATATAGCAGGGAAGATGACAACATTTCTGAGCCCATAAAATTCGCATTAGTGAAGAAACCAGAGAGTAGATGTATGTACTATCAGGCAGAGATGAAAAGCTAAGGGAAATATAAGCATGGATAGACACTGACTGGGGTTATTTTAAATTTCAGCAGATTAAGTGAGAAAGTACGTGGCACAGGATAAGTGCATTGTAGATGTCAACAAAATATTCATTCTTGTACTTATCATATCTTTCTCTCCTTGATTCTCTCTCTGGTTTTGCTCACTGATTCAGTTAAGAAATGTTTATTGGTCCCTTGTCAATGTCAGGCCCTCTGCTAGGTTCTAGGGATACTCTGGAGCAAAACAAACATCATCTTGACTTTTGTGGACTCACAGTCTGTGGAGGATCTGGAAAACACAAATTGTTACATATTTGCATCTTCAAATGCTACTGGCAGGGAAAGCTGAACATAGTGCTAGAGGAGAAGAAATGAGCAGGCCTATAAGGCTAAGAAAGGCTTCTTTGACAAAGGACTGCTCAGGCTGAAGACAAGAATAAAACAGTTGACAATTACAGAAGCAAGAAAGTTCCAGCAGCAAGGAAATATCATGTGCAAAGGTCCTGGGTGGGGAAGGCACAGGACAAGAGGAAGAATCAGGAAGGTCAGTGTGACTGGAGGAGAGAGAAAGAGGGGGATTATGGTTTTTTTTTGGTTTTTCTCCGGTACCGGGAACCGAACTCATGACCTTGCTCTTGCCAGGCAGGCGCTTTGCCGCTGAGCTAAATCCCCAGCCCAAGAGAGGGATTATGGAAGGAAGAGGTAGGTAGAGGCTAGATCATTCCAGGCTACTTTATTATTTATTGAGTGTCAGTATGTCAGTGTTTGTTTTAAACACTTTATAAGTATTATCTCATTTAAGTCATAAGCTACTCTTTGAAGTAAATGCCTTTATTTTAAGCCCAAGAACCTGAGGTTCAGAGAGTAAAAATCTCTTGCCAAAATTACCCCGTCTAAGGTGAAGTGACGATTTGAGCCCAGATCTCTCTGGCTGTAGAACAAAACCATCATACCAATCTTCATATTTTTTTCTCTATACTGGGGATCGAATTCAGGACCTTGCCCTTGCCAGGCAGGTGCTGTGCTGCTGAGCTATCGCCCTGGCTCTACATATTTATCTGAAAGGCAACAGAGAACAGTGATCCAAGATATCACTGGGGAAAGCTGGGTAAAGATACACAGCGCTTGTATACTGTTTCTTACAACTGCATCAAATCTACAATTCTTTCAAAATAAAAGTTCAAGTGATGATCAGAAAGAAAATAATGGAAAGCCACAGAATCCTTCAGTAAGAAGGTGAGGCAGTTGGTCAGAGGCAGTTGGACAGATCTTGCTGTGTCCCCGAGGACCAGAGCAGAAGCAGGTGGGAGGCACTGAAGTGATCCTGGCAAGAGAAGATGCTTGCTCTGACCTGGGGTAGCAGCAGAGTTGGTGGGAACACAGCAAACTGAGAGACCACCAGGAGCATTGCAGTGACCAGTGGATCTGGTTGGCTTAGATTCTAGAGTGAGGGAGAGGAAAGGAGAAGACAGTGGTATTAGTGGAAGACCTGAGATGCAGGCAGCTGGCCAGTTCTTGGTTCCTCATTTGGCACCCCAAAACCTTCAGGTTTGTCCCTTCCTGAGCTTCAGTATTGTCACTAGTATAATGGGGTGCAAAGGTGGCCTGGACAGGTTCAAAGTCCACTTACACTTGAGAAAAATGCCATAGCATGTAGCATCTGCCTCAGGAAGGAGGAGGAGGATGCAACAAGACCACCCAATGCACACTCCTGGTGTGAAGTGCCATGTCTGGGGTTTTTGTCTTTTTTTCCTTTGGTCCATTCACAGTCCTTCCTGGACATGAAGCTCTATTAGGTCAGATTGCAGTTGTCTTAGTTTGTCTGGTAGCTAGCACAGGTTGGATGTGGAGGATGGAATCTGAAAGTATTTATCAAATGCTGGGCAGCTCTTAAAGCAGGACACTGATGTTTAAGAAGTGTGGAGAGTCACAAACTGTCCCAGATGTGCAGAGACATCTCTGGGGTTAAGAGAAAAGGCTTTTCCATTGTGGCATCCTCAGTGAAGCATGCCACCCAAGGTAAGACCAAGTGCCCATCCTGTCACGGTGAGAAGAGAAAGAGAATTAGAACCCCAGCTCCACTATCTGCATGGAGTGAGGAAGCTCCCATTGGACACTAAAGGTCTGGGCCAGTGGGACCTTGGTTCCCAACAAAGAGAGGAGGGCTCAGCTCAGATTCTACTGACTATGTGATCTGAAGAGGACATTTGAGGCCATGTTCACTCTGGAGCCACTGTGGGTCCTGAGAAACCGTGGAGGACTTTGGGAGACAGGCCAGAGCCTAGGACAGGGAAGTTATGCCTGCATTTCCAGACCAGGAGAAATCAAACACCAGGAGGCAAAGCCCCATGCTCTGACAGCCGTCATTGTGATGGGAGGGCTGAGTCTGTGTGTCAGGGGTGCACCCACACAACAAGCTGTCCTGGCACTGTAGGTTCCCAGTCATAGACATCACAGGCAACATAGCCAAAGATGGCGACAGATTCGTATTGTACACCAAGAGGAAAGAAGGAGAGAGGCTCAATCTGCTTGTGGATACCTTTGAAACTTTCACAGAGGAAGTAGATTAAAATTGGATTTATGCTATAAAGGCTCAATAACTAGACCAGTATGAAGAGATAAGAATGCCTAGGGAACAAAGTAGAAAGTCCAGAAATTGTCTCCAATCCATCAAGAGGCTGATGTAAGATAAAACAGTATTTCAAGTCAGTGGGGTGTAAATGGAGTCATGGTAAATGGTGCTGAAGAAAATGGGTAGTCATTTAGAGAAAGATACGGTTTGAGCTATACACATTATACATTAAATTGATCAAAAATTTAATTTAGTTGCAAAAATACAAATACATAAAGTATGCAAAATAAAGTATAGCCAAACCCCTTTAAATCTTTGAACTCAGGAAGTCTTTCTACCAGTTAAAATCCAAAAGCCAGAAAAGATAATTTTGATGAATTTTTGATGATAAAAAACCTTTAGATTTTATTTACTCTTTCAGGTTCTTACACTAGTGAGACAATATGGTGCTTACACAGGTAGGTCTGATTTATTTCACTTGTGAGTGTGGTCTCTAGTTGTATCCATTTACCTGTAAAAGCCTTGAGTTTGTCTTTCTTTCTTTCTTTCTTTCTTTCTTTCTTTCTTTCTTTCTTTCCTTCTTTCTTTCCTTCTTTCTCTCTTTTTTTTTGTCCTTTTGAGACAGGGTTTCACTACACAGTTTAGGCTGGCCTTGAGCTCATTTTGTAGCCCAGGCTGGTTTCACACTTGCAACGATCCTCCTGCCTCATCCTCCTCAGTGCTGGGATTACAGGTATGTGCCACTACGCCCAGCTATCTTTCTTTATAGCTGAGTAACATTCCATTATATAAAAATACCACAACTTTTTTATCTTTCCTCAACTGATGGACATTTGGGTAATCTAGAAGGTACAATAGATATTGTGAAAAGGAAAGAGACAGCTCAAAAGGAAAGAACAACTGGGATGAGGGAAAAGAGGAAAGAAAGAAAGAAGGGAAAATATGTATATATGTATATACAGGACAGCTAAGATAGTTGTACTACTGATTTCTATTGCTTTATTGAAAGGAACAGTTAATGGGTAATTGTTTGATCAATCTTACATGCCTATATTTATTTAACTGAGTAACCAATTTGAAGATACCAATATGTAATACAATAACCATTGTTAATTTCGTATCACGTCTGAAATTCTGTATTGCTTTTATTGTTTTTGTGTTGTTTTATGTCTGTGTGCTTGTTAATATGTTTTCATTCTTTTATCTTTAAGATAAAAATAAAAACCTTGAGCTCATGTGGTGGTGCACATCTATAATCCCAGCACTTGGGAGGCTGGCAACAGGAGGATTGTTGAGAGTTCAGGGCCAGCCTGGACTACATAGTGAGTTCAAGGCCAGCCTGAATTACATAGTGAGACCCTGCCTCAAAAAAACAAAATCAAAAATAAATAAACAAAAAACTTTTAAAAAGTGATTGAAAAATATTGTTTTTAAAAAGTGCACCATAGTAAAAGACATATTGCCATTTAGTCCCTCAAAATACTTCCCTCACTCTTCAAACACACTTATTTCATTGTTCTTGAGAGTTTCTGAGATGGAGGTAGAAGTCCTTTCTCATGAGTGTCTTTAGTTATGACTCAGTGGCTTGTTAGATATCCTAGATCATTTAAAATTGTTTATTGTTCATTGTTATTTTGACTTGGAGAAGAACCACAACTTGTACAATGCCAGATCTGGTGAGTAACATGGTAGAGGACACTGTTGTGTTTTGATGAGCTGCCTTTCTGTGGGATGGCACTTGGTAGCAGGCTTCACCATGTTTTTGATCACACTTCCTAATGATACTCATGAGTGAGGACTTCCAGAGGTGCTTCAGAAAATGGCAAGTGCAAAGTGTTCAAAGTGAGGGGGAGTGTTTTGAGGAAAATTAATGGCATTGCATCTTTCACTTTAATGTTTAAAAATTTAAACATTCACTGTACATTTTGGTCACAGCTCATATATGGCAATCAGAACAGAACAAAATACCATATACACAGTCACAAAAGGTATATATTTAATTGGAAAAAAATGTATCACAAAGGTTTGATCACAAAGGGTTTCCAGAAATTAAGATGGTAAAGAACCACAATCTTTTGAACATGGGTGAAGAATAGGAAACAACAGTTCCACCAAATGTAAATCCAAAAGGCTCCTAACCATATTAAGCTACTGAGTTTCACTCATAGGACAAGCACATTTAAAACTCCAATGGACTTGGGTGTAGCTCAGTAGTAGGGTATTTGCCTAACCATGTGTGAGGCCCTAGGTTCAATCCTAGCCTCTCCCCATACTGCCAACAATAGGAAAACTGTTATACTTGTGAGGCTGGGGAAGCAGGCACTCTCACACACAGCTGGTGGGAGTGTGTAAGTCAGTGTCACTCAATGGAGGGAGACTTGTGACATTTGTGAGGATAGCTGAAACTAAGTGTGTAAGAGAAGAGTGAATGGAAATTTGAGCAGGGGCAATCCAGATGAAGCCAGATTATTTCAGGCCTTGTGTACCTGGCCAAGAAGTTTCAATTCTTATCCACAGGGTCCTGTGATACCCACTGAAACTTTGCTTGATGAGAGAAATATTCTGTATCTGTGCTGTCCACTAGGGTAGCCAAGGGTGGCTACTAAACTCTTAAGATGTGGCCCAGGTGATTGAGGAACTGCATTTTAAATTTTATCTCCATTTAATTTACCTTTAAATAGCCACTTGCAGCTACTGTATTAGACAGTACTGTCACATTACCTTGTAGAGCCAAAGGTTTTGCAAGTATTGGTTAACACAGTGCTATGGTTGATACATTGTGTCAACTTGAGGAATCTAGAAGCTTGACTAAGTAACTCAGCAGTTCTACGTCCTGGGGTGAAAAGGACATGAACTTCCTGCTGTAGAATGTTTATGGTGTCAACTTGAGAATTTTAAATGTTCAACTACGTGATTCAGCAGGGGGCCAGGGTCCTTACTTTGTAAACATTATCAGTTTGTGGAAGAAGAGGGCATGGAGATGGTGTAGGCATGGGCAGATATCTGGTATACAATATAAGGAAGGAAAAGAGGCTAACTCCTCCCCTTGTGCTCTTGCTTTTGTTGTTTTTGAAGTGTTGCCTCTGTGTCCTGCCACCCTGCCTTGGAGACAGCTGATTATAGACTGAAACCTCCACAAACTGTGGACTAAATAAACGTTTTCTTCCTTAATTTTGGGTGTTGGTGGTCCTTCACACACATTATTTCCCAGAAACCTCAAGAGGGGTGGATTGCACCAGCCCCCCTGGCAGATGAGGATATTGAGATAGCAAATTCACTCAGCTACATAGCTTGTCAGTGGAGCAGCCACAGCAGGTAGGCATCAGTCTCTCCGTGCTGCTTATCTTAGTTATTTTTCTCTTATTGCTGAGACAAAATACCTGACACCCAAGTGAAAGAGGGAAAGGTTTATTTAGCGCACAGTTTGTGGAGATTTCAGTCCATTATCAGCTGGCTCCAAGGCAGGGTAGCACACAGCAGAAGGGCGACAGTTTAAGGCAGCAGAAGACAGCAAAAGCAACAAGTGCAAAAGAGGGAAGAGAGAGAGGGCAAACCTTTTTCCCTCCCTTGTATTGTATGCAGGCGACATGCGCTAGGGTAGGTGCAGCACTCACACCCATAGTTTCAGCATTGGACCATGAATCAGTCATGAAGTCTAGAAGCCTGCCCCCACGACTGCATGAAGCTTTGGGGGGACACAAGGAAACAAAGCATAATACTGCTCTTCCTACTGATTTATGCTACTATTGCCTTCAAATCAGCCTCAGAAAGTCAGACAGAGCCCATTCTGAAGCCTATGACCCCTTGCTCCAAGCCATGAGTCAGTTATTGCACTGTGGTGTTTGTGGAATCCAGAGCAGGCTGCCAAGGTGCACACTGTGTCTGGGGACTAGTTTCTACTTCTTTCTCCAACATGAGGTAGTCTCATCCTCCTTTGCAGAGAATGGGAGGAAAGAACCTCAAAGGGGGTCTGGACCAAAGCAGGAATGTAGAGGAAAGGTGCTGAGGCATTTTCTCTGGGCAGGGGATGGGCAACTAAGGGTTAGGAAGAGGGTCACAGTTCTAGAGCTCTGGAATGCCCCTGCTTCAGGGGCCATATTGGAAGAGATAAGACTGAATGTGACAGGAGGGATGGAGAGAAAGCAAGAGATGGGACAGTCAGGCAGGCAGTGTACCTAGAAGGTGGAGGGTCAAGCAGGGCTGCAGAGAAGAACTACGAAAAGCCCTTGACTGGCATTGGTATCTGATGGTGGGAACTGAGTGGCACATTCTACGTCAGGCCTGGTGGTGAAGACCTTAAAGCTTAGAACTAAGACCTTTGGAAGGCTGCTGGTTCAAACCCCACATCGTACAGGTAACACCACACAGCAGAGGGACTGTATTTGGAGTCTCTTGTGGGTCTCTGGACTCAGCCCAAAGCCCCCAACACTACCCTGAGACTCCCCTTCTCAACACCTGTGTCTGGGCTTTTGGAGGCATTTTACAGTCTTGGACCAAGCCCAGCAGGCTCACTCTCAGCAGCTAGAGGAAGCTCCAGCATTTCCAGGCAAGTTTGGTGCCCTCACTCTTTTTCCTGAGTGCAAGGTGACTCTTCCTGGGTGTCACAGAGGATTAATACCCCTCACACAGGGCACCAGGCTGCAGGTTGCCCGCCTCATGCCCTTGCTGCCTGTTTCTGGCCGCCCCACTATGAGTCTTTTCACTCCTCCTTTGGAGCTGGGGTCACGTTGTGTTTCCCTGGCTACCCCAGTGATTACCACAGGCCATTCTTGTCAACTAACAGGCAAGCAAGGAAGCAAATAAAGAGGACTCTCCCAAACCAGAAAGATGAGTTGAACGAAATCACCTCCTCTAGGCTACAGTTTTTAGCACATTTCTAGTGAGGTAGTATTTATAACCCACATACTGGTAAGTTTATTTTTGAAAGTATTTAAAAATTTTTAATTGACAGCAGTTGTACATACTTATGTACTACAGTACATATATACTCCCTGTACTGATCTGATCAGGGAACCAGCATCCCCACCCCCTCAGATATCTATCGTTTCTTTGTGTTGGACATATGGGCATTTTTTTTATTTTAAAAAATAAAACAAGGAAAACATATTAACAAACAGACATCCATTTACAAAATAGCATAAGAGCAATACAAACAAAACAGAGTTACAGACAAAGTTGTAGGAAATTAACGATGTTTGTTGTATTACTTACTGATATCTTCAAAGTGGTTTCTCAGGAAAACAAAGAGACATACAAGATTGATCAAACAAGTAATCATTAACTTCCTTTCTGTAGGGCAATAGATGACAGTAGTACAACTATGTTAGCTATTCTGTATATACACAAGTACATAATTACCCCTCTTTCCCCTTCTCTTTTCCCACACCCAAGTTGCCCTTTACACTTGAGCATTTGCCTTTCATTTCACAATGTCAATCATACCTCCTAGTTTTTATTCACTCTTTCAGGTCTTACATTAGTGAGACAAACCGATGCTTACACATGCAGGTCTGATTTATTTCACTTATGAGTACGGTCTCTAGTTGTGACCATTTAACTATAAAAGCCTCGAGTTTATCCTTCTTTATAGCTGAGTAATATTCCATTATATAAAAGTACCACAATTTTTTTAATTGTAAAAATAAAAGCAGGAAAACATTAACAGACAGATAACCTTTTACAAAATAGTAAAAGAACAGTACAGACAATACAGAGTTACAAACAAAGTGGTAGGAAATTAACAATGCTTGTTGTATTACATATTGATATCTTGAAAGAAAGTATAATTTTCTTATCCAGTCCTCAGTGGATGGACATTTGGGTTGCTTCCACAATTTAGCAATTACAAATTGTGCCACTATGCACATGGGTGCACATATATAGCTGTGATATGTTGTTTTCAGATCTTCTGGGAAAATTCCCAGAAGGGGAATAGCTGGATTGAATGGACCTCTAGACCTAGTTTGCTGAAGAATCTCCAAACTGATTTCCACAGTAGTTTCACTAATCTGCATTCCCCCCACCAGTGAAAAGTATTCTTATTTCTCCACAGCCCCACCAGCATTTGTTATTGGTTGCTTTCTTGATGCTAGCCATTCTTACTGGGGTGAGATGAAATCTCAAGGTTGTTTAATTTGCATTTCTCAAATGACTAATGATGTTGAATATTTTCTCATGTATTTATTTGCAATTTGTATTTCTTTATCTGAGAACTATATATTGATCTCAGTTGCCCATTTTTGGATTGGGTCTTTGAATTTGGGGGGAGGGCTGATGTTTCTAATTCTTTATATGTGTTAGAAGACCTTTGTCTGAGGGACAGTCAACTAAAATTTTTTCCCAACTTGTGGGTTTTCTTTTTATTCTGCTGGTGATTTCTTTAGAT
>NW_004955561.1:2075292-2078646 GCF_000276665.1 Chinchilla lanigera
TAAGTAAAATGTGTTTCCTGTATACAGCATATCGCTGGATTTTGTTTCCTCAATCCACTCTTCCAGTCTGTTTCTTTTGACTGGTGAACTGAGGCCATTTACATTTATGGTTATAACTGATATGTGTTGACTTATCATTGTCATGTTATTTACTTGCTGTGGTTTTCCTACTTTTTCTATCTAACTACTTGCTCTGCTTGAGGGTTCTTTTTTATTTTTGTTCTTGAAATTGCGATTTTTTTTTCTCTGTCTAGAATATTTTTTAGTAGTCATTGTAAGGATAGTTTGGCACTCATGAAGTTCTTCAGTTATTCTTTGTCATGGAAATATTTTATTTCTCCATTGAACTTGAAGGATAGTTTAGTAAGATACAACAGTCTTGGTTGGAAGCTGTTTTGTCTCAGGACCTGTAATACTTCGCTCCAGCCTCTTCTCAGCTGGATGGTTTGTGTTAAGAAGTCTGCCATGATTCTGATGGCTATCCTTTATAGGTGATGTTTCTTTTCTCTAGCAGCTTTTAATATTCTGTTCATTTGCTAGAGATCTCAGATTTTGATTATTATACATCTGGGTATAGTTTTATTTTGGTTATGCCTCATTTACCTGTTTATCAGATTCTGTTTCCATGCTTGGGAAATTTTCTGCTTTTATTTCTGCAAATATTCTTTTTATGTTATTTGTGTTGCCTCCTGCTGTTTCATTGACTTGTATTAGTCTTACATTATTCCCCTTTGGCTCATCTTGCAGCTGTTGAATTAATTTTTCCTGGTTCCTTGTTGATTTTAAGAGATCCTTTCCTTCAGGGTCACTAACTGCCATGCTGTCTTCAAGATCTCAAATTCTATCTTTGGCTTCATTCAAGCGTTTTTGCCAGGTTTCAATGAAAACATTGATTTCCTGGATGTCTCTTTGAATTTGTTTCTTGTGTTCTAGTTCATTTCCATATTGTTCATGTAATATTTCCATCTGTTGCCTATGTTCATCTATCTTTTTATACATTTATTCTCTAGACATGCTGAGCAATTCCTGTATTATTATTATTATTTTTTGATTTTTTTTCCCTTGGAGACTATTTCTGATCTGATCTCTTCTATGGTCTGATGGAGTTGTTTTTTTACTTTAATTGCAATTATTTCAGCAATTTCAGGTGTGTGTTACTAAGTTCTCCTATGTCAATGTCTCCTGGACTTGTTCTGAGTAGGGTGGAGTTCTGAGGT
This sequence comes from Chinchilla lanigera, assembly GCF_000276665.1. Classification (NCBI taxonomy): domain Eukaryota; kingdom Metazoa; phylum Chordata; class Mammalia; order Rodentia; family Chinchillidae; genus Chinchilla; species Chinchilla lanigera. The sequence continues at coordinate 2,076,510 of NW_004955561.1, forward strand.
TGCATTGTAGTCCTTCATCTTGTCGTGTTTGATGCTGGAGGCAGAATGCTCAGTCTCCCTCTTTCCTGGCAGCTCAGCAAAGTTGGCTAGTGTCTCTAGTTTTCCTGGTGGTCAGAATTGCCCCTCAATATCCACTGAGATGTGCTGCTTAGTTTGGTGTCTTCTGGCAGATGGTGACCTGTACCTAGTTCTCCTCAGGTTTCAGATGTGAACTGTGATGTCATTTGATTGCAGACCATCTGATCCAGTGTCCCCTTGCAGCTCAGGGCACGTGTACCACCCAGATGTGGGCTGTACTGGTGGTGCAATCATAGATCAGTGGTCCTGTGTTCCCAGGCAGTTCAGGGTGCAGGCAGAACCCAGACATGAACTGCAGGGTCAACAGTTTGTGGACCACCTGATTCCCTCTCTCCAGGCAGCTCAGGGTGTGCACAGGAGCCAGACGTGGGCTGCAATGGTGGTGATCACAGACCGCCTGTATCTGTGACCTCCAGGAGGTGGGTGGTGGTGCAAGTAAAGCCCAGACTCAGCTTCAGTGCGAGTAGATCGTGGACTGCCTGCTCTAGTACCTCAGGTGGCACAGGACGTGCACAAGGAGTGCCCAAACATGAACCCCGGTGTTAGCAGTTCTTGGGCCTTCTGATTGAGGACCTCCTGTCTATACCAGCTGCATGGAGGGTGGAGACTCCCAGTTTCTCCTTCTCATATTCATTGATTGTGATTTCTAATTGCTCAGTGATTTCTTGAATTCATTTTTCAATTTGTGCTTTGTCACCTTTGCCTTTCAAAAGCATGACATCATCTTTGGTTACAATGACCTCTCCAACTTTTCCTAAGTCATGGGGCTGAACATCTTCAAGATTTAGGGTCAACCCCTCTTCTCCAAACACTGCACCACCAGTAGCAATAGCCATGTCTTTCAGCTGGTTCTTCCTGTTGTCACCAACCCTTGGAGCTTTGACTGCAACAGACTGAAGACCAACCTTTAGCCTGTTCAAAACCAGGGTACTGATAGCTTCTCCATCAGTGTCATCAGCAATTATGACCAAGGGCTTTCGGTGAGCATTGGCAGTTTCAAGAGCAGGTACAATGGTCTGGATGCTAGACATTTTCTTCTCACTCAGTAAAACATAGGCATCCTGGAATTCACACTCTGGCCTTTTGATGTGTTAATAAAGTATGGAAAAAATATATTTTCAATCAAACTTCATGTTTTCAATAGTTTCCAACTTATCATTCAGGGTTTTTCCATCTTTCACTGTGATGATGCCCTTCTAGCTGAACTTCTTCATGGCACAAGATATGATGATGCCAATTTCTTTGTCTCCATTTGCAGAAATTGTAGCAACCTGAGCAATTTCTTCAGAGGTTGTCACAGGTTTGGACTGCTTCTTAAGTTTAGCCATCACAGCATCAACAACTAACATCACACCTCTCCTGATTTCCATGGGGTCCATGGCTTCGCTGATCTTCTTAAAGTCTTCCTTGGTAATGGAGTGTGCCAGGACAGTCACAGTGGTGGTGCCAACCATTGCCTCTTCGTTTGTGTTGTTGGCAGCATCTTGAACAAGTTTTGCTCCAATATTTTTGTATTTGCCCTTTAAATCAATTGACTTTGCAACAGTCACACCATCTTTAGTTACTTTGGGACTTACCCAACTCTGTTCAGTAATCACTGTTCTTCCTTTTGGCCCCCATTGTAATAGCAACAGCATCGGCCAGGAGGTCTACACCCTGGAGCATGAGGGCATGGGGATCTACACCGAATTTCATGTCTTTGGCATAAGCTTGAGTGAGCCGCGGGGCTAGTGCCCAGGACACTGTCCTCGCCTGGCGGAGGACCATGGGTAGCTGGAGCATTTCTGCCGGACAGCAGCAGGAGCTCACGTGGTAAGGAAGGCCATCAGCGGTGAGTGAGGATGTGGTCTATTTTAGAAAATGTCCCTTGTGCAGCTGAGAAGATTGTGTATTCTGATGTTGTTGGGTGGAACACTCTGTAAATGTCTACTGTCTACTAAGTCCATATGTTTACAGCTTTGGTTCAGTTGTGTTATTTCTTTGCTGGTTTTTGTCTAGTTGATCTATCTCTTTGTGACTATAGGGTATTGAAGTCTCTTGTTACAATTGTGTTATTCCT
>NW_004955561.1:2079024-2095285 GCF_000276665.1 Chinchilla lanigera
TTCTTTTGATTGGTGACTTGGGGCTGTTTACATTGACAGTTATAACTTATATGTCTTGGCTTATCTTGGTCATGTTACTTTCCTGCTGTTCATTTCCCTAATTTTTCCCCTCTCTGTAATTGCTTGCTCTGCCTGTGGTTTTTTTTCTGTTGTTATTCTTGGAATTGTGGTCATTTTTGTCTCTGTGTAGAATATATTTTAGTACTGTTTGTAGCATTGCTTTGGTGTTCATAAATCTCGTCAGTTGTTCTTTGTCATGGAAGTATCTTATTTCTCCATTAACTTTGAAAGTTTTGCAGGGTACATCAATCTGGGCTGGAAGTTGTTTTCTTTCAGGACTTGAAATACTTCACTCCAAGCTCTTCTTGACTTGAGGGTCTGTGTTGAGAAGTCTGCCATTATTCTCCCTTATAGGGGATCTGTTTCTTTTCTCTTAACAGCTTTTAATATTTTGTTCTTTTGCTGAATTTCTGGAATCTTGATTACTATATGTCTTGGTGTAGTTTTATTTAGGAGTTCAAATTGCTTCATTTATTTGTATGTCGAATTCTTTATCTACTACTTGGGAAGTTTTCTGCCATTATTTCTGTGAAGAGTTTTTTTTCTTATGTCATTTGTGCTGTTTCCAGCTTTCTCATTGACCCCAATCAATCTTATGTTATTCATACTTGCTTCATCTTGTAGCTGTTGGATTGATTTTTCATGATCTCTTGCTGATTTTAAGGTATCTTTCTTTTCATTATCTTTGTTTGTGCTGTTAGCAACGTCTTGGACAAGTTTTGCCCCAATATTTTTGTATTTGTCCTTTACATCAATTGATTTTGCAACAGTCACACCATCTTTAGTTACTCTGAGACTTCCCCAGCTCTGTTCAATAATCACTGTTCTTCCCTTTGACCCCATTGTAATGGCGACAGCATCAGCCAGGAGGGCTACACCCTGAAGCATGATGTCTGTCTTCAAGATTTGAAATCCTATCTCCTCCTTTGTTCAACCTGTTGCATATACTTTCAATGGAAGTTTTAATCTCTTGGATTTCTATTTGGATCTGTTTTATGGATTCCATTTCTTTCCTATGCTAGGCATTATTTGTTTTCATCATTTTTCTAAGCTCATCTATTCTTTTATCTGTGTCTTCTCTAATATCTTTGATTTTAAGCATCATTTTTTTCTGTACCTGAGAGATCATTTTCTCCACAGCCTTTTCCACTTCTGCTGGTATCATTTCAGAAAGTTCCAGTGTCCGGTTTCCAATTTCATCTGTGTCCTTAAATTCTTGGCTTGTCCTGGGTGGGCTGGGTGTCTGGGGCTGCATTTTGCTTCTCTGTCTTGTCATTTTCTATTTTCTCTTTTCTATTTTATTTTTTTATATATTTTTTCCTTTTTTTTGGAGACAGGGTCTCGCTATGCAGTTCAGGCTGGCCTTAAGCTCATTTTGTAGCCCAGGCTGGTCTCAAACTCGCAACGATCCTCCTGCTCCAGCCTCCCGAGTACTGGGATTACAGTCGTGTGCCACCATGCCTGGCACTTATTTTTTTATGTTGATATTTTCCAGTTTCATATGATACATAGCTTTATTGATAGTATTTAGGTCTCCTTAGAGGATATCTGTTCTTCGGGGCTGTCTTCTAGATGTAGGTGGTTTCTTATAGCTATCCCAAGGCCCTAGCTTCCCAACTTGTAAAAGATACAAGGTTACTATTTGGCTCAGCTCCTAATCCTCTGATACTGGGTTGTGGTGGTGATTATCACCTCATACAGGCGCAGTGTTATCAGTAAGGGAGAAAAACTGTTTATAACATGTATGATATCCAAGCTAACATAGTACAGTTAGTAATAACAATGTTTTCAAGTGCACCTTAACTACTGATAAAACTATGGTAACCAGTAACCTGTTACCTCTGACTATGGGTGTAAACTCTAAAATTATGTAACAAAATCAAACATATACTATGCACTTGTATGCAGTGATTTTCCCCTTAGTCAGGTTATTTTATCCTTCTGTGGAGAGCAAGGTGATGAAGATATTTAGGAGATGGGTTAAAGTGGTGAGTGAGGTCAAATAGAGTAGAGTCAGGGCTGAAAATTAAAGGATGATCACCCAAGATTGGGAAACTGGAGAACACAGAGGGAAAGAATAAAATAGAATATAAACAAGTGGTCAGAAAGGGCAGAGACAGTGTTACTCACTTGAAAGTTTAAATTCAAGAAGTAGTTGAGGAAAGAGAGAAAGTAGGTCTATGGGAGAGAATGAAAAAAGATAAGAACCCTAAACATTGAAAAAAGAAGGGAAAAAGAGAAAGAGAATGAAAATGAACTAAAGGAAAAAAGAAAGTAAAAGGTGATGAGGGAAAGAGAAGAGAGAAAAATAGAAAAAGAAAATATAAAAACCCCAAATACAAAAATAACTACCAAATACAGAAGAAAATAGATGACATCCAATCAGACAGCAGAGGGATATCCAATCAGACAAAAGAGGGAGAATGAAAGTAGTGAAGTACTTCTGGTGCTTATAGTTCTATGGTAGTGCCCATATTTAATCCCAGAGATGTGTTGAGTATGGAGCTGATCTTGGCCTCTGGGTGTGGGTCCTGGGACTGGACTTCTGCTGGTGGAGTTCTCCAGAGTTCAAATGCTGTCTCCTTGCCACTGTGTCAGACACTTCCATGCTGTTGGTCTCGCCAATCACTCTGCCCTTCAAGGTTGAATGTGCCTGTGCACCTGGGACCCAGCTATTGTCTTGCATCTCAGGTCTTGGGGTTCCTGTCAGTCCACTCAACAAAGGTGTGGGTCTTTACACTCCCCTCAAAGACCCACCATCATGTGCTAGGAGGCCCTGCCTTTCCATGGAGAGAATGGAAGAAGTTCGGGGCATGGACTCATTCTGCTTGCAGACCCTGTAGTCCCACAGATGGAGTGCAGAGATCACAGGGTACAGACTCACTCTGCTTGCAGGCCCCACACTCTCACAGATAGAGCAGGCAGGAGGTGTGGACTCAATCTGCTCGCAGATCCCCACTGTCCCACAGATCCATATGGCTATTTTGAAATACTCAATGAATATTGGTCCACTAGAGTCATCATACTGTGCTGCAGAATACTAGGAATTACTCCTCCTGTCCAGCATATGCACAAGGAGGAAGCTACTCAAGGTATGGGAAGACATCTGGGAAAGGGGCAGATAGAACAATGTCCCAAATGAACAGAAGGCTCTTCTGCATGGGGCATTAAGTGGACTACCTGGGAGATTATTTCCTCATTAGTGGGGTCAAATTAGGACCAGCTGGCATGGATATCAGCAGGCAGTGGACTCGCAGAAGGGTCTGGAATGCTGTGTGAAAGGCTTGGGTCATGCTGCAGACCAGCGCTAGACCCAGCGAGGAGTCTAGTCCCAGGGTGATGGAGGCAGACCACTGCCACAGCAGTTGAGATGTAGCCACAGGTTTGAGGGGTCATGGAAGTGAGAGTGAAAGGCAGGACATCAAAGACAAGAGGAAATAAAGGGGGCAATTTGAATCAGAAGGAGTGGGGGACAAGTCCATGCCTAAAGACTGGAAAATGAGGCAAAGGAGGTGTGCACAAAGTTGGATGAAGAATGTAATTGTATTTAGCATTTGCTGTGGACCTATCATGCAACAAGCCCTGAGCTACTGGTGCTGGGTAGGTTCATAGATAAGAAAGTCTCAGATCCTAGTTTCTTGAAGCAATATATGAGTCTGCATGACTGGGTCTGTATCAACCTCCCCTACACCATGAATTTCCAAGAATACTCCAGGGTGCAGCACTTCCCAAACCCATTCTACCACTTGGGGAGCATAGCATAGCAGCAGTTATCAGTTATTGAGATGTACTGCAAACCAGGCAGTTAATCTGCAGCACTTTCCCTGTGGACTGCATATCTAAGATCAACATGCTCCCAAGGGGAAAAAGGAACCTCAACTGCACATGTGTCTCATTCTTACAAATGTCCTTTTTTGCCCTACTGATAGATAAGCTGTTGGATGTCAGGAAGTCAGTGCTGAGATCTGTTGGAAGGAATGAAGTGGGAACTCAGGTAAAGTAGCATCACAGGTGAACTCAATCAACTTGGGATCTCTAGCTCAACTTTTAATTCTCTGGCAGATCTAGGAATCCCATGTCAATGTCCTAGACTGTTGGCCGTTGGTGCTGGAGGAATCTGAGAATGTAGCCTCACCTGTGTTCTAGGTGAGTTCTACTCACTGTTAAGAAAGGTTTCCTTTATGCCCATTTTAGGTTTAATTAGGTTTTTGCAGTACTAGGAACTGAACCCAGTGCCTTTGTATTGAGCTACATCTGCTGCCTTTTTAAAAAATATTTTATTCTGAGACAAGTTCTTAATGAGTTACTAAGTTGCCCAGACTGGGTTCCACTCATAATTCTCTTGCCTCAGCCTTCCATAGTGATGGCATTACAGATACTCAGCACCATGTCCAATTTATGCCCATTTTACAGATGAGGAAAGCTTATGGACTTGCTGCAAGAAGCACTGAAGGCAGTAAGTGGTGAAATATGAACTCTCTCAGTCAGATCTCAGAGTACAGCCTCTTAATTCCTGTGTTGTGCCTTCCTAGGTTTGGGGAGTTAGAGGAACAGAGACTGTGGAGTGACCTCCTTTAAAGTAGGTAACCCCAGTGCATGAATGCAAGCTGAACCCAGAAAACCTTGTGGCACAAAATAAAGAAAATTTAAAGGCCATGTGAGAATTGAATAAGAGCCAGCTGGAAGGTCTCCCCCTGGCCAATCTTGGACAATATGTGTATTGAGATAGTCATGTTATTGGAATAGAACCCATTAAACAATATTTGAACCCATGAGTACATATAGAATACATACACACATAACTGAGTAAGTGGGAATAAGAGAAGCCTTTTCCTTCCTGCTGGAGTGCTAACTAGTTGATTTAGACAGAGTAAGAGAATCAGAATAATGACTATTTGGTAAGAATCTTAATAAAACAGACTATCCTCCACTTAATGATAGTTCATCAACTTTGATGTTTTTACTTTATGATGGTACACATACATCACCCACATAAATGTTCTTTTTGCTGTGGTACAGTATGCAATAAATTACGTTAGATGTTCACCAGTTTGTTATAAAATAGTCTTCATGTCAGATAGTTTTCATCAACTGCAGGCTAATTAAATATTCTGAGCATATTTAAAGTGGGCCAGACTGAGCTATGATGTTTGGTAGGTTATGTATATTAAATGCATGTAATGATATTTTTAGCCTATGGGGTCATCTAGGTGTAAATGAAGGACCATCTGAACTTGATTTAGGCAAAATCATCAATCAGTGCTAAAACTTGTAGATGCAAGTTTGCTGAGAAATGGAATATTCACATTATTCTAAAGTACTTTTAGAAAAATACATGTTGTTGACAAAGGAAGACAGAGTAACTATACTTTGGAGAAACCTAACAGATACCACCCTAACTCAGAGATTAAAATTAATAAGAATAATAAAGAAAGAAAAATTGTGTTCTACCTAAGGATGTAGTGAAAAGAATGTGGCATCATTTCCAGGGTATTTCCACAAAAATGAGCAACCTGAACTTAATAATGAAGAAATAGTATCCTAACCACAGTTGAGAGTCATTCCCAATGTACCTTACCTGTAATCTTCATAGTCAATGCTATATAACTTTGTGGAAGACTGAAGAGGTCTTTCAGAATGAAGGATCCTAAACAGACATGGCATCAGACCCACATGTGTAAACATCATATTATCTCCCTAGTGTAAGAACCTGAAAGAGTAAATAAAACCCAAAAGGTGCAAAAGATATTGTGAAAGGGAAAGAAATTGCTCAAAGGGAAGGAACAACTGGGATGAGGGAAAGGAGAAAAGAAAGAAAGAAGGAAGGGGAAAAATATATATGTATATAGAAAGATGACTGAGATAATTGTACTGCCAATGTCTATTGGTTTATTGAAAGGAACAGTTAATGCTTAAATTTTTTTGACCAATTTTGAATGCTTACATCTGGTAATCTGAACAACTAATTTGAGGACAACAATATGCAATATAACAACCATTAGTGAATTCTTACCATCTTGTTTAGTGAAGCTCATTTCTAATGTTTTTTGAAATTATTTTTTATTCTCTTTTTGATCAGTCTTTGCATTCTTACATCTGGTAATCTGAGCAACAGAGTTAAAGATAACAATAAGTAATATAAGAACCGCTGTTAATTCCTATCATTTTGTTTTGAAAACCTGTATCATTTTTATTGTTTTTGTGTTGTTTTGTTTTTGTCTACGTTGTTATTTTGTTAATTTTTATTCCCTTTAAAATTTAAAAAAAGATTAAAAAATAAACAGACATGGCAGTGTGTGGTCCAGGACTGAGTCCCAGGTCCCAAATATATTATTAGAACAGATGGTGACATGTCTATGGGCATTGAGGATTACAGCATTACAATACACTGGTGTTAATCCTGACATAGATGTTTGTGTTTCTGTAGAGAATATCCCTTGTAAGAAACACATGACCTGTGCTAAGAACCTTACAGCATATCACCATGTCATCCTCACACCTGTCTCTGGACACAGGAACTGAGGTTCTACAGTGGAGGAAACCAAGACTCTTTGAAGTTGAGAGGGAGGTATGGTGGACTGACAACTGCTGGTCAACATGTAACACCCAGCTGAACTGAACTAGCATGGTGCTGGGCGTGGGTGGCCAACCTGAGGGTTGTTGCCAGCAGCATAAGAGGCAGAACTGGAGAAGATGAGAAGTTGTTGGGAAGCTGTTAGGGAGATGCTGCTTCTCTCTCTTTGTTCTTGCTGTTTTTGCTGTTTTCCAGCACCATGAACTGTTGCTCTCTTCTATGTGCCACACTGCCTTGGGGCCAGTTGAGTATGGACTGAAACCTGCACAAACTGTGAGCTAAATAAACCTTTCCTTCCTTAATTTTGGGCATTTTTGTCTCAGCAATGAAAGAAAAGTAACTAAGACAGAAGGTACTCTTGCCAGACATCTTTCAGTCACTAGGCCTCCAGCTTCTCAAGATTCACACCCATATTCTCCATCTTTTTTGTGGCTTACTGGGTGAATGTCCCCACTCCCCCAAACAGCAGCTCTGTCCCCCCACCCCTTTTTTCTAGAGGGATTTAGTGTGCAAATATTTTTCCTGTGTGTGCCATATTGGAGATTGAACTCAGAGCCTTCACACTGAGCTACATCTTAAGTTTTTAAATTTTTAAATTTTGAGACAGCATCTCAAGTTGCTAAGTTTCCCAGGATGGGCTCAATCTTGTGATCCTCCTGCCTCAACCTCCTAGAGCTGGGATTTACAGGCCCATGCTGCTGTGTCTGGTTCATAACTACTCTCAAATGCCCAATACTATCATATTGCCCTAGTCCTTTCTACACTGTCATAACACAATACCTAGGGCTGGATAATTTACACACAATTGATAGCTCACAGCTGTGGAGGTGGGAAACACATGAGCATGGTGCCAACATCTGGGGAAGGCCTCCAGCTTCATCACCCTTGGCAGAAGACAGAGGGCAGGCAAGGGCATGAGACAGAGGAAGTAGGTCAGTTTACATCAGGGTCCAACACTGTGATAGCCATTCATCTAGCCACAGGCCAGAGCCTCTGACTTAACTGATCCCTAAAGCTCCCACTCTTACACTGTCACAGTGGTGACTGAATTGTACTGTGGTCTGGGAGGGACATTCCACCAGCAGCAGTCCTCTTCCCTTGCTTCCAAGATGGTGTCTGCGTTCATCTTCATCTTCCCTAAGCCACCACACCAGTAAATGCAAGAACTGGGCATTTTTGGGGTCCCTGTTTAGGTCTGTAGCCTCCCCAAAGTCTCCTATGTGGAAGGTATGGCCCCCAGCTGATGGTGCTCTGGGGAGGTGGGGAACACATTAAGAGGTGGCGGCTAGACAGAGGAATTAGGTCACTGAGGATGTGCCCTTAGAGGGACATTGGGACCCTGCCCTCCCATTCTGTCTGTCTGCCTTTCCCTCTTTTCCTCAAGGCCATGAGTAGAACACTTTTGCCCCACCATGTTCTCTCTGATGTCACATTCTGCTGCTCCATGGGCCTGGAAGAAGTGGAGCTAGCTGACCATGGACAGAAACCTCTGAAACACTAAGACAAAATCCACCTTTTGTCCTTTTCAGTTTTTTGAGTTGGATATGTTGTTACAGTGATGCAGAGCTGACTGACACATCTACAAGATGGGGACATTTGCTTTGTTCTCAGTCCTCCAAGTGCCATGTCCTTAGTGGACATTCAGTCAGTATCTCACTTGAAGGAAAGTGCCTCCTATTTTAACACCTGACAATGATTTAATGGTGTCAGAGTGGTTATCTCCAAACCTTAGGCAGACTCTATTTTCAATATGTGGCTAGAATCTTCACTTCTCATGAGGGATATTGAGCTGCCATTGAGGGCAATCATGAAACTTTCCCAGTGCCTGCTATGTGCCAGGCACTGCTATACCTGTTGTACTACTGATTCCTCACAATGCCTCCTCAGTGGAGTCCTTGTGGCAGATGGAGAACTAGACTGAAGGAGCTGAGACACTCCGGTGTTTTGCATGCTCTGGCCCATTGTCCAGGCCCTGCCCTTCCTTTTTCTTCCCCTATCACAGCAACCCCCCACTCCTTCTCTTCCTTGAACTGGCTCATTCTCTGCCTGTGTGTTGCTCCTTCTCATCTGCAGATGAGCTCCAAGCACCTTCCTTACCCCACTTTGCCTTCTATCCCACCACCCTATGTAGCCTTCTTCAAGTTACCAACTGTGCTCTGAAACCAGCCATCATTTGTGTGTGTGTGCTTGCTCACTGATTTTACACTCTACAAGCCTGTGAGCTTCCCCAAAGCAGGGACTCTGTTATTGTGTCCTCAGTGTCCAAAGCAGAGCATGGCCCACTCTATGTTGTCTCAGGCCATTTTTTGTCCTAGAACAAAATTTCTGAGACTGGGTAATACATACTGAAAAGACACTGAGGTCCTTATAAAAGCTAGGAAGGCTGAAGTTGAGGTATTGCAAGCAGTGAGGACTTTCTTGCTAGAGGGGACCATCTGCAGAGTCCAGAGGTGACACATGGCATCACATGGTAAGACAAAGCAAGTGTCCCAGTGAGAACTTAGTATCACAACAAAGCCACTCCACCCTCAAGGACCAATGGATTAATCTATTAATTCATGAGGGATTTTGACCTACTTACCTCCCAAAAGTCTCGTGAATATATGACTTCAGGGATTAAGTTTGCAATATATGAATTTTGGGGAAACTCAACCATACCTCAGGTGCTTAGTAAGTATTTGTTGAGTGAACTGATTCATCCAGTCCTGCTCCCACTTGGCCCCTGCTGGTCCCTCTTCCTCACCCTGCTCACTGCTATTACTCCCTCTGTGACTGATGCCTGGAGACTTGCCAGTGTTCCAGTCATCCTGTGAAGCTATCTGTCATAGCCCTACCTTCCTCAGTGACATGTCACAGGGCAATGAGACTGTCTGTCATTGGTACTGTATTTAAAATTCCCAAGTGCCCCCAGGTTTGTATCATCTTGGTTTAGAGATGGGGGAACAGAAGGATATGGAGGTTAAGTGAGGGGCCTAAGCTCATATAGGCAGTAAGTGACAGTCCTGGGATTTAAACTTGGGTTGGTGTGACTTCCAAGTCCTTTCCATTTGCTGCTGTCTTCCATTGAGCACAAACTTGAGTGTACACTAGAATTGCTTGGAGTGTTCATTAGAATATAGACCACAGGACTGCAGCAGTAGTTTCTGACTCAGGTGGTCTGAGATGGTGCTGAGTTTGTATGTCTAGCAAGTTCCTAGGGCAGGCTACTGCTGCTGGTTCACACTGCGAAAATCACTGACCTAGAAAAATGCTCAGGAACCTGAAGAAATAGAACTTTGCCTACTCTTGCGGAGGTTTATGGACCCCTTGTCACCTGTTCATGAGAGCGTCCACCACCCTCACTTTAAGGCCCACCCTTTGAAGAAACTGTGAAACCCAGGAAATCCCTGACCCACCTTTCTCTTCAGTCAGCTTCCACTAATCTAAGGGCCCCAGAGCATCAGTCCTATTCCTTTTGTGAATCTGACTCTTCCTTAATAAGTGAGTGATGTGACCTTGAAATGTACTATAGCAGATGCTCTGTGGAAAGGCTCAGCTTATCTTCCTGATGCAAATGATAAATATAGGGCCCAGAGAAATTGCTCTTGGAGACTTTGTGTCAGTATTTTAGTAATTGCTGAGCAGAGCCTTGGGAGCCAATTACAAAACTAGGACAGTTTTTTTTTTCTAAAACTACTTGGTCTCCAACTCTAAAACCAGGTGAGTGTCTAATATTGATGGGTCCAAAGGATTTTGACATAGTTTCCCCCAAGCATTAGTCATGCATTGAATTTGAAATTTTGCCACAGTAAAGCAGAGGCCATGGTGCTCTTGCCTCTTCCTGCTGTCTTGCTGGCCCCCTCTAACCAGCCTCCTCACTTGCCCTGAGCTACCCTAGGATTTGAACCATGCCTATTATAGGCCTTGAGCACTGGGTGCCTTTAGCACCGTTCCTACTCACTCTCCTTGTGTGCGTAGGCTTGTAGAATTTGTACCACCCAATTTGACTGCAGAGGGAGTTCCGGCCATGGGCTCAGGAAAGGAGGAAGCTGTTGTGCTGAGAAGTAGCAGGATAGGCCTCAGGAACAGCCTCACTGGCTGGGGCCCTAGGAGAGCATGCCTGGCTTCTCTTTCCCCACTGGTGATTTCCCACTGCAGGTGCACACCTAGAAGAGGCCTTTGTCCTGTTAAAACCAGACCGCGGTGGCTGTGGTGGCCAGATGGACAATCACAGACTGCAGCACAGGTCAGTAACAGGGACTTGGTCACCAAGACAGCCTTGGAAAATGCAAATTACCCCATGTTATGATCCATTCTCCCCCAGCCACTGTCTCCCCATCACATCTAGGTGAGACCAACTGTTCAATCATGTTAGCCTCCTTGCTCTCTGCTGTATCCCAGGGCCTTTGCACTGCAGCTCCTTCCTCCCCAGTGAGCTGCACGGCTGTCCCCTCACTTGATTCATTCTCAGATCTCCATCCCCACTAAAATATACCACAGCAAGCATGCCTCATTCTTCATGGTACCAGTTATTACCCTCATGATCTGCATTTTCCCTGTGTCTGTTTATTGTACACCTCTCTTGGTCTTTGCTTACCATGATATCCCTAGTGCTAGGCTCATAGGAAATGCTCTGTAAATATTGAATGAACAAATGGATCCCCTCACTGATGCAGGAAACTGTGTGGACTGGCTGAGTGTTTTTGCATTATCTTGCCACTTACCCTGCAATGTGAGGATCACTGGCTCTCTCAGCTAGAGAGGAGACTTACTTGTCCAAGGTCACATAGTAGCAAGGGAGCCTGGATCTGGAACCTATCTATGTGACTTTGGTAGCCCCATGGATGGGGGACCTGCTGACAGCTCAGTCAGGTTTGCTGCAAATGAGGTGACTCCTGGGAATGACCCCTACAATAGGGATAGAGAATGGACAAAAAAAGGTCAGAGCTTGGGGGTCAGGCAGCATGGGGTTAGGGTGCTCCCCAGGAAGCAAAAGACTGATTGTCAAGACAGAGAGCCAGGTTTACCTCCTGGTAGGACTTGGGCAAATGCTTAGGTCTTCCAAGCGGGTGGGAGCCTGTCCAGGGGCCAGAGCTGGTCACAGTGGTCTGGTCTCTAAACCCTTTCGATTCATGGAGCTGGGTCCTGCTTTGATGGCATGGGATGAGACTGAAAGAGCCTTTTAAGGTGAGTGGAGATAGTCTGGGCTGGGGGCTACAGGCCTTCCTGGTGGGTTGTCAGCCTCCAACTAGGATAACAGCAGAAGTGGCAGTCACCAGGGGTAAGGGCACTTGCTGAATACTTGGGGCATCCTGGAGCAAAATGCAGGCCTTGGAAAACCTTGAGCATTTGGGCTGAGGATGGTACAGGCCCAACCTGCTCCCAAAGGCAGGAAAGAAGCATGGATAGGAGTTCTCCATTCCAAGTTGAGCAGTGTCCACCCCAGAGGGACCATGCAGGGGATGGGAAGAGGGAGACGGTGCTCCTGCCAGCCGTGCCTCCTCCATGCTCACATCAGGGCACAGTGTGGGGACACTGGGGTCCTCAAACACAGGACAAGCCTGCCACCCAGTGCTGCCTCATGTCACCACAGTGGGTGGGCAGCATGGATGTGTCTGCTAGCCCCAGCTGGTGTCTCCTTGGGCCTGGGATTGAGAGCAGCTCTAGTCTTCAGGGCTCTGTGATTCCTTGGGGTTACCTCGTTCTCTCCTCACTTGAGAGGAGAGTCTCCCAGCAGACTCCTCCATCTTCTTTAACATGAAAGTTTAAAAGCAGGACTGAGACCACAGCAGGGAAGCTCTGTGGGTAATGCAGGAGGCCCCAGGTGGAATGCTTAAAAGCAGTAGGAGGACTAAGCAGGTAGACAGTGGGCAGAATGGAGAGCCAGGGACCTCTGTGTATAACTGTGAGAAGGGGGTGACCATGGGGTTAGGTACTCTATTACCCACAGCCTAATAGTGGCATTCTGCCTGATTATCTCCTTCCCACTTGGGGAAGACAAACTTTGGATTAGATGGAAGGATAGTACCTGGTTGGTTTTCAATATTATTATATTATATTTCACATAATTAGCATATATTTTATAATACTTCCATGTTACATATAATCATACATTATTTATTTTATTTATACTCAATAGGGATATATGATAAAATATGATTAAATTAAAATAAAGGCAGTCATGCACCATACAATCACATTTTGGTCAATGACAGATGACACATATGTTAGTAGTCTGAGGAGAGGCTATCCCCTGGTGATTCATCTTAATTTATCTTAGGTTAAGCAGCATACTCTAGAATTTGCCCATAATGCATTTCTGAGTATGCATCCCTGTTATAAAGTGATGCCCAAATGTAATTAAGATTTGTGCTGATCTTCACATCACCCATGACTAGAACCCCTCATTCTATACACATTGTAGATGATGCCTCTTTGAGGCACAGCCAGATGAGGTGGTTGGTCCAGGGTCAGAACTAGGACCATCCAGAGCTGGGATTTGAACTCAAGTCTCCTGACCACCAGGGCAGCGCTCCCAAGCCACCATGTCATAGAGGCTTTCGGGTTATCCGCACAAAGCTTGGAGAAAAAGACATGACACTACATTGAGAGAAATTCTTTCTAAAATTTTTATCATAAAATAGTTTCATGCATGCTCAACCTCTTTAGCTATGCTTTATAAGTGGTTTCTTATTTTAAAAGGAGAAAAAATTACCACTACCAACAGGACTAGTTCATGGTGAACATAGGGAGGGAATCTCACCTTCCAGACCTCCTTCCTTTTTCTTTCCCTTCATAAGGTCTTACTACTGTTGCTATGGTTTGTGTCTGGAACATCCCACAAAGGCCCATGTGCTAAGGCACTAGTGGGCGGGGTGGGTCCTTTAAGAGATAGGGACTAGTGGGAAGTCTATAGGTCACTGGAGCTGAAGGACCAAGAAGGGAGAAGGGAATAGTAGTGCTCTAGTCCCTTCTATGTTCTCTGTTGCTTTCTACCCATGAAATGAGTGGCTTTGCTTTGTGGTACATGCCTATCACTGTTTCCTGTCACCTCTACCAAAGGCCCAGAGCCATCAGCCTAACCGACCATGTAGAGATTTTGGAACCTCCAAAACTGTGAGTCAGAATGTGG
Source organism: Chinchilla lanigera (assembly GCF_000276665.1). Taxonomy (NCBI): domain Eukaryota; kingdom Metazoa; phylum Chordata; class Mammalia; order Rodentia; family Chinchillidae; genus Chinchilla; species Chinchilla lanigera. The sequence goes on from NW_004955561.1 coordinate 2,092,770, forward strand.
TTGTCTTCTGGAGTGGCTTTCTCAGTGTTTGGTTACAGTGATGGAATATGGGCTAACATACTCCATCCTAGTCACCTCTCTTAGTTTTAAAAAACTTGATCTTACAAAAAGTCCTAATTAATGAGTCAAAAAAGAAGCAATAAGGTTTTAATGGTGGGATCTCATGCAATAGGAGGGAGGGCAAGAGAAAAAAGGGGAGGTTGGAGAGAAGAGACCAAGGGAGAGAGGAAGGATGGCATTTATCATGCACATCATGAAGGATGCCATGTTGTAAGTATGTTCTCTTATTTGAACTGTAATGCCACCTGTGGAATAAGAATTCTTTCCACCATATAGACTGAGCCTCTGAGATGTTTGGGGGACTTGTTCAAGGTTAACAAGCTAGAAAGTAGCAGAACTAAGATTTGTATTCAGTCTCCTTGACTTCACATGCAGAGTTTACTGTGTGTTCCTTGAGCTACTGTAGGATCCAGCTTCTGGCCTACATCAGGTTGGGGTGGACAGACCCCCATGGTCAGTGGGGTTCCTGTGACCAGACCTCTACTTCAGGCTGGGTCAGCCCTGGATTTTGGACTGTTGGACTGCTATACAACCCACCAAAAAGATCACAAAGGAGACTGTGCTCTTTGCTCGGATGTGGTGGAAAGGCTGACAAGTGAAGGAGAGTGCATGTGCCACAGTAAAGGCGAGGTGTGGTATTTTCAGTGACTCTGTCCTGGTTGCTGTGTGGGTCATTTAATCTTTCTGTGCTTCAGTTTCCTCATCTGTAAAATACATCAATATCTTGGCTCAGCCTACCCCAAGGTTCCAGGTGACTGTGAAATTGGATAATGGGTGCTCAGTCTGTAAACTATAGTGTTTCAGTATATAGACAATATTGTAATTGTAAAGTACTTTCAGTTGATTTCTGAGTAATTCCTGTTGTGGTTTGTCGCTGGATGTTTCCCCCAAAGCCACATGAAGTCATGGGGTGGGCTTTTACAGTTTTGATTCATGGTTTTGAGTGCCACACCTGCCCCAGGGTGGATAGTTTGCATATGTAAGGGAGAGGAAGAGGCTGCTTGCTGCCATTCTTCCCTTTTGCTCTGGTTGCTTTTGCTGTGTTCTGCCTCCATGAACTGTAGCCCTCTGCCACGTGCCACTCTGCCTTGGAACAAGCCAAGTATGGACTGAAACCTTCACAAACTGTAAGCTAAATAAACCTTTCCTTCCTTAATTCTGGGTGTCAGGTATTTTGTCTCAGCAATGAGAGAAAAGTAACCAAGACAATTTCTGTCAGTTATGCTGGTTGTAAGTAGCAGTCATTAGAACTGGAGAATTTGAGAGCAGTTTTCATAATTAATAAGTCTTTCAGAGGCCCAGAAACAGTGTGCTCCCATGACTATCACCTTGCTCCATCATTACGATACTAGCTGTTCTAGATATGTCTCCAGGACAGCAGGCATTTTCCCCACCCCCATTTTATAGGTGGGAAATGGAAGTTCAGCTTCCTCAGCCTCCCTCAGATGGTCAGTTAAGACTCCAAATACCCCAGCTCCTCTGCTTCTTTCTCCACCTCACTCATCTGCTCCCCACAACAACACACAGGATAAAAACAGGGGCCAGGCTTGGCAGGGAAAGGCAAGTCAGCCACATAGAGCCAAGAGCAGCAAAGAACACAGGAGTCCACCTGAGGAGCAAAGACCTCATTTTTTAAAACCAAAGAGAGTCTGAAGGAAAGTTAATTGAAGTGAATGAAATCCTGAAGAATTTCTTACTCCATTTAAGAACCTATTTTTGGATGAACCAAGATAAAAAGACAAAAGGGCATCAAAATTGAAGAGAGACTAATTTGGAAGACATAATAATGTTCAGTTTATCAGATTTCCTCAGAGCCTAGGAGATGTAATTATTCAAGGAATAATTAGATGCTCTCCTGGAGGTAATGAAAACTAAAAATGAAGAGAAGAGGCATTGAAAACCTTCAGAAAGGTCGCAGCCTGCTTTAAATATCATTTTTCTTCTTTGACGACTTGAAGATTCAAGAATTAATTTGCAAAAAAATAATATAGGTAAAAATATAATAATATAGGTAAATAGAGGTAAAAAAATAATATAGGCAAAAACTGTACAAATTACTTGCAGAGAAATTGGGGGGACAGGCAAAATAATTCACTCATTATTCGAGATGATTCTCCAAGGAAGACCAGAGATAGGTATACCTTAAACATTTTCTGCAAATGATAGATAGCACATATTTCCCTTTGAAAATCACATGATCAATATTGCAACTATTCCACTGCTATAGAGTGAAAGTAATATAAGCCAGTATAAGTGTGAAAAGGGGCACATATGGTCCAACAAAATTTTATACAAACATATAATATGCTGGGCTTGACCCACAAGTAGTATGTGGGCCATTATTTACTCCATCCAACTGAATTACTGTAGTAAGCTAACCCTAACCCTAACCCTAACCCTAACCCTAACCCTAACCCTAACCCTAACCCTAACCCTAACCCTAACCCTAACCCTAA
>NW_004955561.1:2095385-2111321 GCF_000276665.1 Chinchilla lanigera
AACCCTAACCCTAACCCTAACCCTAACCCTAACCCTAACCCTAACCCTAACCCTAACCCTAACCCTAACCCTAACCCTAACCCTAACCCTAACCCTAGCCCTAACCCTAACCCTAAACCTAACCCTAATCCTATTCCTCACTCTAACCTCAGCCATCTGGGCTTCCTACTGCAATCTGACCTGACTCATATAAACTCAAAAATATTGGCTATTGGAAGAATCTGTAAACAAATACTAATGCAAGTAATAATGGTGATGATGATGACAGTAGTAATATGACAGCTGCTGGCACTGAAACAGAGAACTTACTATGTGTGAGAAATGGTTTTTTAGCACTTAGATAGCATTTAGTATCTTTACAACAGCATTTATGAGGAATGTACAAGTTTATATATGGTGAACCAAGGCCCAGAGAGGTGAAGTAACTTACCCAAGGTCACACAGCCCATGAGTATAAGAAACAGGATTTGAACAACTCAGACAGTTTGGCTCCAGAGTACTTGCTTATAATCAAATGCTCCTTTTTTCTTACACTTTCTCCCTCTGCACTTTACTGCATCAAATAAGATAGGTTCAAAATTTTTTAAAGATCTCCCCATAGCTTACCAGATTAAGTTTAAACTGAAAAAATTAACAACATCATATCATTGTGATACATACATATTCATGAGTATAGCAATATAATTTATAATAGCTAAATCTTGAAAGCAACCTATATGTCCATCAATGGATGAGTGGATAATGAAAATGTGGTATTTATAACTTTAGGAGAATTCTGCCATAATTCTTAAGTACCAGATCAAAAATTTGAGTTTTTTCTAGGAAAAGGGATGTACTTTGACACTATAATGTTGAGTGAAAAAAAAAATCACAAATATCACAAAAATCACAAGCTTAAATATCCTGTGGTTTTTCTTATATGAGAAACCTAGATTATAAATAAAGAACAAAATAAAGGATAGATAATAGGAATTAGGGAAACAGATCTTTCTCAAATAGGGAGGGGATCAAGAGATGGAAGGAGAGGAGGGAAGAGGGTTGAAAAGGAATTTGGTTTTGCTGTGTACATGCTCCAACTCCACATGAGCAGTGTGGACATTATGAGCTGCAAACATATGTAATAGAAAATGTAAAAGAAAGGATACAATTCTGTCATCTGAAGCAGCATAAATTGCCTTGGAGGACATTTTGTTAAGTGAGATAAGTCAGACACAGAAAGACAAACACCATATATCTTCATTCGTATATGGAAACTAAAAAGAACAGAGCACAGAACAGCAGTCACCAGAGTCCGGACAGGGTGCGGGGATGGGAGGTTGGGGAGGGGACAGGGAGTGCGCACAGGTGTGCCACTGGGTGGGAAGACTAACCTCTCAGGTTACTGCTGCACAGTAGGGAAGCTAAGATTGAAAACAGTTAATTGAATGTTTTCAAAATGGCTAATAAACAGGGTTTTAATTGTTCTTAACACAAAGAAATAATATGTTTCTAAGGTGATGGTTATACCACTTTCCACAATCTGATCATGACATATTATACTTGCACTGAAATGCAACCTGGATCCAAAAAATATATATCATTTTCTGCCAAGTACATATAAAAACATATTTTAAAAAGACCCTGATAAAGAATTATGTGACACAGAAAATAAAAATTAAAATCAGCTTCACAAAATCAAGGGGGAAAATGAGTCTGAATTAGAATCTCAGCTCAATCATGTTGATGCTCATTTAGCACCTTGGGATAGAGTAGGAATTAACAGAAATAAATGTCTGACTTATCTCACTTAACAAAATGTCTGACATAAATGTCTGACTTATCTCACTTAACAAAATGTCCTCCAAGGCAATTTATGCTGCTTCAGATGACAGAATTGTATCCTTTCTTTTACATTTTCTATTACATATGTTTGCAGCTCATAACATTAACATCCAGAACTTCTAATAAGAGGATCTAGTATTTAAGAATTAGGGCATCTGATATCCCAGGGATGAATTGGTCCATTGAGAAATCTCCCAATGTCATGAAGAGACGTCATTATAAGTGCCCTTCCTTGGGAGAGTTTATTGGCCCTGTGGACCCAAATACCCACAACCAGCCTGGCCATCCTTTGATACTGGCTCTGATTCTTTGCTTAGATAAGCTATGGGCTGGTGACTAGGCCTCAGGGGTTGGGTGAGGACTGCAAATGCAATCCTCTATCAGGAAAAGGACATATTTATCTTGACTGGGGAGCCCTAATGTGGGAGCCTCCTGTAAGTCTTGTTTTAAATTCTGAAAGCCTCAGGATTCCAGGTGAGAGGGTAGTTTGTGTCTCCTGGCTTTGTTTGAGGAGTTGGTAGAGAGGCCTGGCCCTTTGAGCATATCCTGGAATCCAAATTTTACAAAACCCAGTAACTCCCAAGAAGGCTTTCATCTGCTTAATATATTTGGGCTATGGGAAATCCACCATAGGGTATATCCTCTCAGGGCTTAATGTCCTCTTGCCATGAAGATGAGCATTCCCAGCTAAGTAACTTGGGTCTTGCAGATCTGAGCCTTTTTACAGGATACTTTATAACTCCAGGTGGCCAAGAAATTGAGGAAAATTTTGTGCCCCTATGCATTGTAGCCTCAGTTTCCCCACAAAGCATCAGATCATCTGTATATTGTAGGTGGGTAATTCCTTTTTCCTTCCATTCAAAAATATCTTGGGCCTAGGCTAAACCAAAGAGGTAGCAGCTGTCATGAAAAGCCTGAGGAAAAACTGTCCAGATGAATTGTTCTATTCCTGTGAAGGTATTTCCAAATTCAAAAAGATTTTGGCTGTCAGGTACCAGGGGAACATAGAAAAAGACATCCTTGAGGTCCAGGACCAAAAACCAGCTGGCTAAGACTGGAATTTGGGCCAAAAAAGTATTGGGATTGAGGACCACTGGATGCAGTGACACCATGGCCTCACTGATGAGATGCAGATCTTGTACTAATTTCCACTCAGTCCTTTCCTTGTCCCAGAGATGGGATATTATAGGGGCCGACAGTTCCCCTGAGGAGTTCCTGATATAGTAAATGAGTTTTAGCACTTCTCTAACCTCCTGGCAAAGAAGACACTGTTTTTGGTGATGGAAGGGCATGGGTTCCCTAATGTGAATGAAAACGAATGTGGTTTTTAAGGTCCTCCCCAGTGTGTGTCCATCTGTCCACACAGCTGGATCACCTGAAGGGAGAAAATCCCTGAAGTATTAGGTTTCAGAGGAAACAGGGTTTGGATCTGGGCTTTGGATAATAAATCTCTCAATAGTACGGTCGGAGTCTCAGATATTGTCAGGAAAGAGTGAACAAAGTGAAGTTCACCCAAAGTACTAGCCACAGGCTGGGAGAAGAACCATGGGACATCCAAGATCCCCTGAACTGTAACTGAATGTGGAATGCAATCCAGGGGAGAAGGCAAGGACTGAAAAGCTGGAGCCCATATTGTGAGAAAATTCATGAGCTGGCCCTCCACTATCAAATCAGTATTATAGACAGCTAAGTTATGTAGAAATAAGCTGAGTTAGGCAATCAGATAGGGATGGGCCTCAGGAGTTAGTGCAGAAGATGAAAACACATGGAAACCGTGGCTTGAGGCCCATCTGAAGATTAAAATCACAACGGTCAGATTTTCCTACTTCCCTAAGGGATAATTGGGGGTTTGGGATTATTGATATCACCCTTTTGAGATTTCCCATTATCTCACTGGGGTGGGCTATCCTCTCCCACCCACTAAGACTAAGACTAAGGCCACTAAGAGTAAGACTAAAAATAAGGCTAAGACTATATATAATAATTTTTTAATTTTTTATTTTATATAGATTATTTACCAAGGCTGATGATGTCACCCATATGCTCTTGCTACCCTTAGATTAATATTACCTAAGCAACTATACTTGCAACCTTCTTGGTTGATCATAATTTTGACCCACATTGTACCTGCCTCATGAGTTTGCTCTGCAAAACTTTCTTTGAGAGGTGGGCTTGTAGGCAACCCACTCAGCACCCCCCTCATCTCTTAGGAGCTATTCATAGCCTCCATTCCTTTTATCCAAAAGATTTTCCTATTCTTAACCTCCATTGTTCCTTAGAATTCATTGTTTGACGTTGGGGAAAAGGAACTTAGCATTTCTGACATCTAGCATTTCTCCTGTATCACGGGGGCACACAGGAGAAAGAGGGAGGTGGAACAATGAGCCCTGCGGACCTTCACTGTGAATATCCTTGGCATTTTTTATTCCAGTGATTGCTCTAACAAGTAGAGCAAGGCCTAGAAGGTCCCTCTTGAGTCACTCTCCATGGGATGTTCCCTTTCTTGTGTTGTGGACACTCCTTAAAATGTCCCAAGTTTCAGGCAGTGAAGGCAAGGTCTAGTTTGGGCCCAGTGTTCACGCCTAAAAATCCTTGGAGGGCAGCCACCAACTCCTTCATCTCCCCCATTTTTCCAGTTGGTTCTCCCTGTCCTTGTTGCAGAAGACCTTGGTGGTCTCCTTCAGATAGTCATCTAATTCTAGGAAATTTTTTGTGGGTCTACCACTAGTTTTAAAAGCTTGTGGCAGATACCAGGAGATGATTGAGTCAGAGACATCCTTGTCATTGGGGAGAGGAGGACCTCCCTAATGACACTGTCTAGATTTATTAAAATATACTTTGGTCATGACATCCTTCAGTTGTTACAAAAACACTGAGAGGGTTTTTTCTTCTTGGTCTGTCCTAATTTTGTATAGTTAAAAGCTTAACCCTTGCTCCTTTTAGTTCTTCCTTGATGCAACAGAGGAAGTACAAATAACCGTTCCCTCAGGTGTTTCATAGGCTCATTAAGGTTAGGATGAGGAGTAAACCTTGGTCCCTATAGGGGTATAAACCTTGGCTTCCCCTGCCCTTGTTCAGGCTCCTCTATGAGCCTCATGGTATGCATTGCCAGCTAATAGTCACACCCAAAACTTTCCTTCTCTCCTTGATTAAGAGTCTCACTAAGGAGAAAAACTAAATCATTGCAGGTTAACATAAAGAGAAGTTGCTCTTTTAAAAGCTCTGTATATCCATCTGGGTCATCTGTGAAACTTTACAAGTCTCATTTAATTTTTTCCAATTCTGAGTAAGTAAATGGGACATATTCTGGTTCCCCTTTGAAGCTGGCATGGAGGAGTACTAACTTTTCTGGCAGGGGTGTAATACCATACTCAGAGTAGGGTGGAGCAGATCCCCCCTCATTTGGGGCTTTAGGGACCCATCCTTCCTTTCTCATTTGATCCCTGGGAGGGGGCAGATGTCAGTTCTGCCAAAATGAGAGGTAAAAGGAGCACTGATAAACCTACTTGGGATAGTCCAGAGGGTAAAATAGAGTTGGACATAGGGTACTTCATTCTATTTTCCTTCTGTTTTACAAAACAAGCCTAATTGATGTATGGTTTTAAAGCTGAGGGAGCCTCCCCTCATCAGCCATTTTCCCTGATCTCCTAGACAGTATTGAGGACAGGTGTCAGTGCAATAGAAAATTGGGGCCTTTTTCAAGATTTGGGAATCTGATTTCCAGTGTTTGAGTAAGCACTGCAGGGGCAAATGTGGTGGAATAGTTGAGGGTCCAGTTCCTATCTGTGGGAAATGGGGTGAAAGGAAACTGAAAGAATAACACAGTGGTGGGCATCCCTGCAGGAGGAATCTCTTGCTTAAATCTAGACAGCGTATTCTCCATCCCCAGGAGGCCTATTTCAGCCTAGGATCCTGCTGTACTCATCCTACCACGTTCAGGATTCATCTGAGCTCTATCCATTTGTGGAAGGGAGCCACAGCCTATCTGGATGTGTAACATGGTTCCCAGACCTCAGTATTTCTTCTTACATACCTAATACCTCTGCTTACACTACTACTCAAGTATACACGGTTCCCCCAAAGCCCTGTCTTGTGCTGGGTCAAGAATGGCCACTACAGTAAAATCCCAGAATGGCCTAGGTATAATTTGGGGTCAGTATGTGAAACAAGGCCAAAAGAACTCATCTAGTTCTGGTCAAAGCTGATCAGGCCTCTTTTGGAACTCAGTCACAAATTCATATTTAGGAGAGACAACGCATAAAGCAAGAAGAGAGGGTCTCTAACATAGTGTTTCCTCATAAGTTCCATTTTTCATCTAATGTCCCTATGTAACTCATTAGGAAGGGTCAGGAGATGATAAAACAAGTAAAAGTGAAGGGGAGGAAGTTATGTAGGTCTAACCCAGGGCCTAACCTCAAACATCCAATTTCCCAGTAGAGGCAAGGATAGAAGAGACAATTCTGGGTGCAAAAACCTACTTTCATAAAGAGGTGCAAATCTTCCTCTGAAAATATAGTTGGGAGATAGCCTGTAAAAAATTTTGCTCTTGAGCACATATGTACCTCTCCCTCACCTCACCCTTGGGATCTGACACTCTAGCTGAACAATGGAGAGTCCCCTCTTGGCAATAGGCAGGTCAATTTAAGTCACTGACAGGATGCAGGCCAGAGTCTTGGGCTCTTAGCAGTAGACAGGACCATATAAACCCCAGACCAGGTGCAGAGTAGGTTGCAGGATGGGAGGCCAGTTCTCTTGGCACAGTGCATCACTATAGTCCCCTGACTTGGTTACCTGAGGAGTAGCAAGTCAGACTTTCATTCAGCAGGATCCCTCAGACAAGTTGCTACTCAGCTTTATAAGTTATTGACTCCCATCTGCTTCCTGTGGACTGCTGGACTCCATATCAGTTATGAAGACCCTGTACATTGCCTTTTAGACTGTCAGGTTGGTCTTTCTTCAGAAAGTCTCCCCTGTCACTCAAGTGGTCCCAGCCAAGACATTTTGACCATCTAAGATTGTGTTCGGGGGAACCCTGGAAAGTGAGACAAGAGAAGACAGTGTCCTCCTGTGTCCACTCCTATTTAGTGTGGGTTACAATCACTATGTCTAGTAGTCTTTGTGGTCTTCTTATAATCCTAGTCAAGGCCCTCATTATGTCACATCCCTCGGTGGGTTTAAGGTCACCAGCCCACACTCACATTTCCCAGGCTTGTCTTTCTGACATAAAAAGAGGAAGAGCAGTCAGAAGACAGTGCAGAGTGAGAAGAAAGAGGTAAAAAGACATTTTGAGGAATGAGGCCCCCAGAGCTGGATAACCACTGAGTATGGGGCTTGAGTCTTGTTTTTATGGGATTGAGGTGGTGGTCTCTCCCTCTGGGAGCTGCCATACCTGGCAGTTTCATGCAGTGGAATGTATACAGCCATGGGGCCAACACATACCCTGGAGTTTCACTTCTGTTTTCCAAAGAATAACTCATTGTAAGAAATGTATATCACTTTCCACAATGCTTCTGCTCTGTTAGAAGTTTGGCAAGTCATACATTCTTTGTCTCCTAATGCCCATAGAATTGCATGCAATGGAACATGTAAATTTACAGTTTTTGCTAGCAAGTGGATAGAGCTTCTCCAATATATGACTCTACACAGTTCAAAGATATAAGCAAACAGAACACTTAGGAGTGCATGAATGTGTAAGGAACTCATGTGCAGAAAGTTGATTTCTAGCTTGTGTACTGGAATGGCAGTTTCATACAGTGCAGTGTATACAGCCGTGGGTCCAGCACATGTCCTGGAGCTTCACGTCTGTTTTCCCAAGAACTCACTGTAAAAAATGTATATCATTTTCCATAACGCTTCTGCTGTGTTGAAGGAAGTGTAGCAAGTCATACATTTTCTGGTTCTAAATACCCATAAGAATGAATGTAAGTCAAAGTATAAGTTTGCAGTTTGTGGTAGTAAGTGGATACAGCTTCTCCAATGTATGACTCTTCACTGTTCAAGGAAATAAGCAAAACAGAACACTTAGGAGTGTGTGAATGTGTAAGGAACTTATGTGCAGAAAGTTGATTTCTAGGTTGAGTATTGGAATGGCAGTTTCATACAGTGCAGTGTACATAGCCATGGGTCCAACACATGTCCTGGAGCTTTATTTCTGTTTTTTCAAGAAAAACTCATGAAGAAACCTATATGACTTTCCACAATGTTTCTGCTGTGTTCACTAAAGGGTGACAAGCTGTACATGCTTGCTTCCTATTACCTATAGGAGTAATAGGATGCAATTATGTCTTGCAATGCAGGACAAAGTGTAAGTTTCCAGTTAGTGCTAACAAGCTGGTACAGCTTCCCCAGTGTATGACTTTTTATAGTTCAGATAGGTAAGTAAAGCAGAACACTGAAGATTGAGTGGACATGTAAGGAACTTATGTGTAGAGAGTTGATTTCCAGATTGTGCCCTGCAGTGGCAGTTTTGTGCATAGCCATGGGGCCAACAAATAACCCATAGATTCATTTCTGTTTTCCTAAGAAGAACTCATTGTAAGACATGTATATCACTTTCAATGTTGCTTCTGCTGTGTTCACAGAATGGTGTCAAGTCATACACTCTTGCTGCCTAATGTGAATATTAGTGAATTGAATGGAATATGTAAGTTTGCAATCTGTGCTAGAAAGTGGGTACAGCTTCCGCAGTGTAAGATTCTAGACAATTCAAGGACAAAAGCAAACAGAATATTTAGGAGTGTGTGGATGTTTAAGGAACTTCTGTGCAGAATGTTGATTTCTAGGTTGTGTACTGTAATGGCAGTTTCATATAGTGACATGTATGTAGCTATGGGGCCTAAAAATAACCTAGAGCTACATTTATGTTTTTCCAAGGAGAACTCATTGTAAGTGTATTACTTTCTACAATGCTTCTGCTGTTTTTAAGGAAATGTGGCAAGTCATACACTGTGGTTCAAAATGCACATAGGAGTGAATGCAAGTCAAAGGGTAAGTGTGCAATTAGTGCTAGCAAGCTGGTACAGCTTCCCAAATGATGACTCTTCACAGTTCAAAGAGATAAGCAAAACAGAACACTGAGGATTGAGTGGACATGTAAGGAATTTATGTGCAGAAAGTTGATTTCTAGGTTGTGTACTGAAATCCAGTTTCATACAGTGACATGTATATAGCCCTGGACCCAATACATAACCTGGAGCTTTTTTTCTGTTTTTGCAAGAAGAACACATTCTAAGAAACGTATATCATTTTCCGTGATGCTTCTGCTGTGTTCACAGAAGTGTGGCAAGTCATACACTCTTTGCTGCTTAATGAGCATAGCAGTGATTGCAATGGAATGTGAAAGTTTGCAGTTTGTGCTAGCAAGTGGGTACAGCTTCCCCAAAATATGACTCTTCACAGTTCAAGAATATAAACAAGCAGAGCAATTAGGAGTGTGTGGATGTGTAAGGAACTTATGTGCAGAAAGTTAATTTCTAGGTTGTGTACTGAATGGCTGTTTCATACAGTGACATACATAGCCCCGGTACCATCAAGCCCTGGTACCATGCAGCTTCATGTCTGTTTTCCCAGGAAGAACTCATTATAAGAAACTTCTGTCATTTTTCCACAATGCTTCTTCTGTGTTCACAGAATTGTAGCAAGTCATACACTCTTTGCTTCATATTAGACATAGGAGTCTATGCAATTCAAAGTACTAACTGCACTAGTGCAGTTAATACTAGCAAGCTGGTACTACTTCCCCAAGGTATGACTCATCACAATTCAAGGATGTAGGCAAAACAGAACACCTAGAAGTGTGTGTATGTGTAAGGAACTTATGTGTAGAAAGTTGATTTGTAAGGTGTGTACTGGAACCAGTTTCATACAATGGCATGTATATAGCCCTGGGGCCAACACATAACCTGGGACTTCATTTCTGTTTTTCCCAGAAGAACTCATGGTAAGAAATGTGTATCATTTTCCACAATGTTTCTGCTTTGTTCACAGAGGTAAGGCAAGTCACATACTCTTTGCTTCCTAATGTCAATAGGAGTGAATGCAATTAAAAGTGTAAGTTTGCAGTTTGTGCAAGCAAGTGGTATAGCTTCCCTAATGTATGACTCTTCACAGTTTAAGGAGATAAGAAAAACATAACACTTAGAAGTGTGTGGATCTTTAAACGGCTCATATGTAGAAAGATGATTTCTAAGTTGTGAATGGAAGTTTCACACAGTGGCATGTGTATAGCAATGGAGCCAACATGTAACCTGGAGCTTCATTTTTGTTTTCCCAAGAAGAACTCTTGAAAGAAATGTTTATCACATTCCATAATGCTTCTTCTGTGTTCACAGTAAGGTGGCAAATCATACATGCTTTCTTCTTATTTCCCATAGGAGTCAAACAAGGCAAAGTGTAAGTTTGCAGTTGGTGCTAGCCAGCTGATGCAACTTCCCCAATGTATGACTCTTCACAGTTCAAGGTGATAAGCAAAACAGAATACTTAGAAGTGCATGTGTGAACATGTAAGGAACTTAAGTGCGGAAAGTTGATTTCTAGTTGGTGCACTGGAAATGCAGTTTTATACAGTTGAATGTATATAGCCCTGGGGCCAAAAATCACCTGTGGCTTCACGTCTGTTTTCCCAAGAAGAACTAACTCATTTGAAGAAATCTGTGTCACTTTCCACAGTGCTTCTGCTGTGTTCACAGACATGAGGTGAGTCATACACTCTTTGCTTCCTAATGCCCATATGAGTGAATGCAAGTCAAAGTGTAAATTTGCAGTGTGTGCTAGCAAGCAGGTACACAGTCCTGAATATATGACTCTTTACAGTTCAAGGAGATAAGGAAAACAGAACAATCTCTGCATTTTGTGTTTGCAAGTAGGGAGATCTTCAACATCATATCCTTCTGCCCAGTTGCAGAAATTTTTTAATGTGAAACAATTGGTAGTTTCTGGATCTTGAAAGAGCAAAGGTGTAGAATGTTGCTTTCTACAGTGTACACAGTAAATGGAAGTTTGTATACAGTGGTATGTATGTAACCAAATGGTACAAATGCAGCAAGGAACTAAATTCATGTTTCCCCATGAAGTACTCCTTCTGATAAATGAAAATCACTTTCCAGAATTGTTCTGCACTATTGGCAGAAGTTTGGCAACTTCTTTGTATCCAAATGCCCTTAATCATGAATGGAAGGCAATGAATTTTGTGCATTTTGTGCTTGCAAGAAAGGAGGTTTTCAACAACAGATCCTTCTGCACATTTAAAGGAGTTCCTCAAAATGAAACCACTGGGAGTTTGTGGTTCTTGAAGGAACAGTTGTGAATGGCAGTATGCATGCAGTGTCATGTGGTATATAGTCAAGTGACACAAATGCGCAAGGTACTAAATTCTTGTTTCCCCTTGAAGTACTCCTCATGAGAAATGAAAATAACTTTCCAGAGTGTTCTGGAGTATTGGCAGAAATGTGGCAAGTCATATGTTCTTTGCTTCCAGATGCCCATAGACATAAATGGAAGGCAATGTATAATGGAGTTTTTGTGCTTGCAAGCAGGCAGAGCTTCAACAGCGGACACTTGTGCACATTTTACTGAGTTCCTCAAAATGGAACACTTGTGAATTCATGAATCTTGAAAGAACAGATGTGTAGAATGTTGATTTCTATAGTGTATACTGTGGCAGTTTGCATACAATGGCATGTATATAGCTAAGTGGCACAAATGAAGAATGGAAGTACATTTGTGTTTCCACTTGAGGTACTGCTTGTGAGAAATGATAATCAGTTTTCAGAATGGTTTTACTTTATTGACTGAAGAGTGGCAATTCATGTGTTCTTCGCTTCCTAATGCCCATAGACATGAATGGAACACTTGGGAATTTGTGGATCTTGAAAAAGCAAATGTGTAGAATGTACAGTGTACATTCTACAGTGTACATTGTGCATGGGAGTTTGAATATATAGTGGCAGTTATTGCAAATGCCACATGAGACTACTTTTGTTTTTCCCCTTAAAGTACCCTCTTGTGAGAAATTAAAATCAAGTGTTCCATTTTGAGGAACACCCTGACCTATGCATAAGGATATGTTGTTGAAGTCTGCCTGCTTGCAAGCATAAGACACATCAGTATTCATTGCCTTCCACTCATGTTTATGGGCATTAGGAAGCAAAGAACATATCAATGGCAAACATATCAGTGGCAAGTCATATGTTCTTTGCTTGCAAATGCCCTTAGACATGAATCGAAGGCAATGAATACTGGTGCCTTTTGTGCTTGCAAGCAGGAAATGCTTTAACAGCATATCAATCTGCACATTTCAGTGAGTTCTTCAATATGAAACATGTGGTCGTTTCTGGATCTGAATAGAACAGATCTGTAGAATGTTGTTTCTCCAGTGCATATTGTGAATGGCAGTTTGCATACAATGGTATGTATATAGCCAAGTGGCACAAATGCAGCAAGAAACTAAATTTTTGTTTACCTGTGAATTACTCCTTGTGAGAAATGAAAATAACTTTCTAGAATTGTTCTGGAGAATTGGCAGAAACGTGGCAAGTCATATGTTCTTTACTTCCAGATGCGCATAGACATGAATGGAAGGTAATGAATACTGGTGCCTTTGTCCTTGCAAAGAGACAGAGCTTCAAAAACATATCCTTCTGCACATTTCAAGGAGTTCTTCAAAGTGGAACACTTGTTAGTTTGTGGCTCTTTAAAGAACGGATGTGTAGAATGTTGATTTGTGCAGTGTATACTGTGAAGGGCAGTTTGCATACAGTGTTATATATATAAACCTATGTGACACAAATGCAGCCTGGAACATCGTTCTCTTTTCCCCAAGAATAACTCCGTGTGAGAAATGAAAATCTTCAGAATGTTTCTGCTCTATTGGCAGCAGTGTCACAACTCATATGGTTTTTAAAATTTTTATTTTAAAGAGAATAGTAAAAAAAAGAACAGTAGCAAAATACCAGCATCACAGACAAAAACAAAACAAAGCAAAAACATTAAAAATGATACAGTGTAAAATGAAATGATAGGAATTAACAGTGGTTCTTATATTACATATTGGTTCTTATATTACATATTATATATTGTTATCTTCAACTATGTCACTCAGATTACCAGATGTAAGAATGGAAGATTGTTCAAACTATTAAAGAGAATAAAAAAATAATATAAAAAAAATAGAGACCATACAGAGTTTCACTAGACAAGATGGTAGGAATTCACTAATGGTTGTTATCTTGCATATTCTTGTCTTCAAATCAGTTGCTCAAATTACCAGATATAAGCATGCAAAATTGGTCAAAATAAAAAAAATTTAAGCATCAACTGTTCCTTCCAATAAACCACCAGATATCAGCAGTACAGTCATCCCAGCTATCTATCTATCTATCTATCTATCTATCTATCTATCTATCTATCTATTATCTATCTATCTATCTATCTATCATCTATCTATTCCCTGCCTTCTTTCTTTGTCTTCTTTCCCTCATCCCAGTTGTCTCTTCCTTTGAGCAATTTCTTTTTCTTTCATATTATGTATTGTACATTTGTATTTTATTTACTCTTTTAGGTTCTTACACTAGAGAGACAAGATGATATTTACACATGAGAATTTGGTTTATTTCACTTATGATTATGGTATCTAGTTGCATCCAGTTATCTTTTTTTTCTTTTTTTTTTAAGAGCAGAATGTATTTATTGAGGAAAAGACAAGAAAGCTTCTGTCCAAGAGAGGAACAGAAGTGGGGCTTGAGTGGGTTACTCAAGACTCTCTCTTTTCTAGGGACTTTTATAGAGCAAAACCATGAGGTGAGGTGGGTCCAAGGTGGGGGAAAAATGGACAAAACTGTGGTCAGCCAATAAGAATTGTTCATGTAAAGTTGATTAAATTGGGATCAAATGGGGAAGCGAGTCATGAAGCAAGAGGGCATGAATATAGAATAGCGGCTTTTCCTGTAAGGGGTTGGGTCAAGGACTTTTTAAGGTGATTACTACCTATTTAGAATATCAATCCCTGATGTCCAGCCCTAGGGAGGTATGTTGGGTGCATTTGTTTAGTCCTTTGTCCTGAGGTCTGGCCCACAGCTGCCTATAACATTTCCCCCTCTGAAGAAGTAACCTGAACTGCCATGAGGGAGTAGTGGGCAATGACCACTCTGGCTTCTTCAGGCTGAAAGGGGTCGTAGTTGTTGATCAGCAGTCAGAGATACTCTTCAGAGAGTCTATCTAAAGGCCCTCAATAGACACCAGGTGTTTTTGTCTTGGGTAGGTGTATAGCTTTAAATCTG
The DNA here is from genome assembly GCF_000276665.1 of Chinchilla lanigera. Classification (NCBI taxonomy): domain Eukaryota; kingdom Metazoa; phylum Chordata; class Mammalia; order Rodentia; family Chinchillidae; genus Chinchilla; species Chinchilla lanigera. The sequence continues at coordinate 2,109,482 of NW_004955561.1, forward strand.
GAGAAGACAAAGTCGAAGAAACAGTTAAGTATGCATGGGACAAATAATAAGATCAACAGGATTATTATGAATATAGTTGACAAAGATTTCTACCAAGAGGAGCCAGTAATGGCCTCTCAAAAGGAGGATAAGTTCAGAGTTATGAGCTCAGCTAGCTGAGCACTAGTCCCAGGTATAAGTGAGGAACTTTTAAGAGTCTGATGTAGAGTTACCTTTGTATACCCTGCCTTCCTTGTCCCATTTTCTATGAAGGAGCTGCCATCACAGAAAAGGGTCAAATCAGGGTTAGTAAGGGGTGTGTCTAATAAGTCTTTTTTAGCTGTATATGTATGGAGAATTACCTGTTTACAATCGTGTCTGTCAGCCTCAATTTCCTCCTTTTCTGGCAAAAAGGTAGCAGGGTTTAAGGAGGAACATGTCTTTATTTGAACAGCTGATCCTTCTAGAAGTAGAGCCTGGTATTTAAGAAGTTGGCTGTCTGATAGCCAGAGGCTTCCTTTGTATGAAAGAAGTCCTGTTACATTGCGAGGCATATATACAGTGAGATCTTTACCTAAAGTTAGCTTGGATGCTTCTGGCACTAAGAGAGCTACGGCTGCCATAGCTGTAAGGCAAGAAAGCCATCCTTTTGCTACATTGTCTAATTCATGACTCAGATACCCTATAGGCTATTAAGTGGGTCCCCAATCCTGTGTAAGTACTCCTAAAGTCATACCTCTCATCAACATATAAATTGAAATGGTGTCCTGTGGGGAGGCTTAGGGCTGGAGCATTTAGGAGAGCTTGTTTAAGCTTCTGGAATGCTGTTTTGGAATCAGGTTCCCAAGTTAAAATATGGGTATTTGTCTTTTGGGCCTCTTTTATAAGTTGATAGAGGGGTCTTGCAATTTTCCCATATCCTGGTATCTAAAGGTGACAAAAGCCTGTTATTCCTAGGAATCCCCTTAGCTGTTTTAGGGTCTTGGGCTGTGGGAAGGAGAGAATTGGTTTAATTCTGTGCTTTCCTGACCTTTGGATTTCCTTGGATATGATGAGGCCTAAATATTTTACCTCAAGACTGCAAAGTTGTGCTTTAGATTTAGAGACTTTTAACCACTGTCTGTTAGAAAATTTAGCAAAGCACAGGTGCCTTGTAAAAGGTGTCCGGCCGGCAGCGCAGAGAGAGTAATAAAACAATAAAACATGTTTATTGCTTTAGGGAACGGAGAAGATTGACAGAGAAAGAGAATCTTCTGGGGGCCAGGTCATGTGGACAATGGTTAAATATGGTCAGACTAGAGGCGGGGCTTAGGGGGTGGGCTAGCTGACGTGGCAGGCTAGCATTGGGCAGGAATGTGGGAAAATGAAACAGGATATTACATAAAGGGGAGTAGGAAGTCGTAACTTGACTCAAGGAAGAAGGGTGGGGCTTAGCACATGGCCTCTAAGGGCCAGTGCCATATTGGCCATGGCACTTAGTCTCCAACAGGTGGTGCCACAGCGACTACAAAGGAATTATTAAGACCTTTCACCTTGGCTGTAGAGTTCTTCTGAGGGGCACATAGAATGTCATCTACATACTGTAAAACTGTGACCTAGGAAAACTCAAAGCATGCCAAGTCATGAGAAAGCACTTGCACAAAAAGATATGGACTATCCCTGAATGCTTGGGGAAGCACTGTCTATGTCAATTGAGAGGCCTGGTCATGAGGACCTTTAAAAGCAAAGAGAAACTGGGACTCTCTATGTAGAGGAATACAAAAGAAAGCATCTTTTAAATCTAACACTTGATAGATTTAGGCCAGCAGCTCAGAGAGTAATAAAACAATAAAACGCTTTTATTGCGAGGGCACAGAGAAGA
>NW_004955561.1:2111421-2112611 GCF_000276665.1 Chinchilla lanigera
TTTAGATGAATATCTGGAGATTTGGACAGGAGTGACATCTCTATGGTATCTTGAGAGTTTATTGTGAGGGCAGGGACTAACAAGGCCAGTGTGCATGACCCTGTCCACCTTGGGGGGAGAAAAGTGTACGCTCCCTTTTTGTATCCTAGAAACCATCCCTTTGGTGGACAGACAGCCCTATCTTGTGTGTACGTAATGTAGTATGTGCAGTGAGGTAGATCGTCTAACTGGAGAGAGGTATTTTTGACCTGAGAGATCAGGCAGGTGAGGTTAACTGGCAATTGTTGAGAGGGATAGATCCGTAGTGGGCCTACTATGGCTGGATTGTGCGGAAAGGACAGGTGTGAGGAATTCCAGTGTGTAGGAGCTGTCATGTATAGGTTCTGTCGATAAGGGACACAGAGCCAACACTCTGTGAGGTTGGAGGAATGTGAAAGCGTACTGTAGGCATGTGAAAGAAGCTGTGGAATAGGAGAAGTGACCTGAGATTGTAGGACCCCAGAAGTGTAAGCTGGAACATCTATTACTGGAAGTGGGGTCACCAGCTGGGTTTTTAGAGTTAAAAAGTTGTCACGCCTGTTTTCACCCTGATTATCAAAGGAGAGGCCCCATGTCTTTCCCAGGAGGAGTTGGGGATGTGATGCATTGAGGATTGAAAATGTTACTTGCCTGACCCCATCACCCCATTTTACAAACCCGGCTGAGATGAGAGGATCTGCATCCTTTTGTACTTGTCCCCCTGAATTTATACTTATGGTTTTGTAACCTGAAGTGTCAAAACAGAAGACTTTGGTATTGGTGTACTGCCTCTGGTGAAAGGTGGCAGGCCGAGGAACGACATATAGGCCACGCAGGTGGCAGCATGGTCTCTTGGGGCCGCTGCAGAAGTGTCTTGGTGTTGGGGCCCAGACGTGCAGTTGTCCATCGGACTTGCACCATTTGTCTGCTTCCCAGGTACGTTGAATGGGTACCATTTGACAGTATGGAACCTGAAAGGTAACCTTGGGATTTGAAGGAGTAAAACTGCGAGAACGCACTATCCCTTGGTAGGATAGAGAGAGAGTTATGGTGTAGGTAGGTTGTGTTTGTGTAGTGGAGCTGGAAAAAGGTAGGAATAGTATGAGGCTCAGAAACAGAATCATACTGGTGAGGCCTGAGGTAGGCAGAGGAGGGTGGAGAACCCAAAGGCC
>NW_004955561.1:2113041-2115375 GCF_000276665.1 Chinchilla lanigera
ACCTTGATTGTAGTCCTGTAGGCTTAGAAGTTTTAAGATATATTAAGTCTCCAGGTGTTATGGGTGGCTCTGGCTGTTTGCCATCCACTGGTTGTGGAAGACAAAGGTCCGCATATTGACACAATAGGTATCGAAGAAAAGATAAAATTGGGATGCAGTCAGCAATAGGGGGTAAGTGGTCAGGAGTTGGGAAGTTATGAAGCAGAAATGGCCTACCGTACATGAGCTCGAAAGGACTCAGGAAAGTGGGTATTCTAGGAAGTGTCTTGAGCTTAATTAATGCTAGGGGGAGAAGCTGGGGCCAAGGCAGGTGTAATTTTAAGATTAGCTTGGTTAGGTGAGTCTTTAGAAGTCCATTTGCCTCTTTTACCTTGCCCGAGGATTGTGGATGATATGGTATGTGTAGGTGCCAAGTAATGTTAAGGCTAGAAGAGACCTGTTGAGTGATCTGTGAGATAAACGCTGGACCATTATCTGACTGGATAGTCCGGGGCAGTCCAAACCTGGGAACGATGTCCTGTATAAGGGCCTGGGAAACTACATCAGCAGTCTCTCATGTGGTAGGAAATGTCTCTATTCATCCAGAAAGGTGCAGACAAGGGTGAGAAGATATCTACAGGTTTTGTAGTGAGGCATGTGTGTGAAGTCAACTTGTCAGTCTTTATCTGGTGTTTTTTCTTGGAGATGGTGAGTTGGGAAAGAAGCGGGTGGCAAGTGTCCCTGACAGGAAGTCTTAGCACAGAGCTGACAGTTTTGAGTGACCTGGAGAGTGATGGCCTTCAGGGAAAGATGTGTGGTGACTGGAGTTAGGAGTTTACATAAGGCTTGAGTACCGACATGGAAGCAGTTGTGCAGGTCAGTAATGATTGTCTGTGCCTGTTGGTCTGGGAGAAGAAGTTTTGGCCCCTGAAAAATCCACCCTTGTGTGTTTTGATGATAATCAGGTTTTTGAAGTAAGCGTAGTTGTTTTGATGAATACTGAGGTGAGGGTATGGCTTTCGGAACAAGGGGGAGAAGACAGGAAGGATATGGCTGTTGAGCGGCTAACTTAGCCTATGTGTCAGCAAATATATTTCCCTGGGCAATAGAGTCTGTGGGAGTCTGGTGTCCCCTGCAGTGGATGATGGCTGCTTGTTTTGGGAGCTGTGCTGTTTTTAAAAGTTTGAGGATGAGAGGTGTATTGGTAATAGGGGTGCCCTGAGCACTAGTGAATGTTTTTCTTTCCAAATTGTAGTGTGAGAATGGAGAATGCTGAACGTGTATTTGGAGTCTGTGTAAATATTGCCAATCTTATTTTTGGCTAGAGTGAGTGTGTGTGTAAGGGCTATGAGTTTTGTCTTTTGTGAGGATGTTCTAGGTGGCAGCAGTTTTGCCTCTATTACTGTTGACCCAGTAACGAAAGCATATCCTGCTCTACTCTTGGTGTCTGTATTTGTTGAGCTGCCATCTATGAACCATGTGTCGGAGGCTGTGGGGAGAGGAGTGCTGGTGATATGAGGAAAGGGAGTTTGGGTCATCTGTAAGACCTCAACACAATTATGTTGGGGAAGTTCATCAAGAGTGGGGGGTAAAGTGGCTGGGTTGGGTCAGGTAAAGTGAGAGCTGGGGCTCTCAAAAGAGCCTCTTGTAGCTTATGGAAAGAGCTTTGTATAGGTCCAGTAGGATCGAGAGGTTTAGACAAGGAGTCCTTGGATGTCTTATAGAGAAGCTGAGCAAGAGAAGCAAAGTTAGGAATCCAGAGACGAAAAAAGTTGGCTAAACCAAGGAAAGAGAGGATTTGTTGTTTTGTGGTTGGGACCTGGAAATCACGAAGGAGAGCCTTATGGTCTGTGGTAATGGAACAAGTGGTGGGAGTGAGAGTAAGCCCCAAATATTTGACCTTTGGAGAGGCTACTTGGGCTTTGGTTGGGGACACTCTATAACCTCGGTTTGACAGAAAATTGAGGAGAATCGCTGTGTGCTGTATCGCCAGTGTATGGGAAGGGGAACAGAGAAAGAGGTCATCTATGTATTGGAGTAGAGTGCTGGGTTTAAGGTTAAGGGTCTCTAGATCTGTAGCTAGGGCCTGACTGAAGAAGTGAGGACTATCTCTGAATCCCTGGGGTAGTACTGTCCATGTGAGCTGTAGAGATCGAAGAGTATCTCGGTCTGTCCATGTAAAGGCAAACAGGTTTTGGCAGTCTGGATGTAGTGGGATGGTGAAAAAGGCATCTTTGAGGTCCAGAACTGTAAAGTGAGTTGTGGAAGGGGGAATATGGGAGAGCATGGTGTAGGGGTTAGGCACTATAGGATAAATAGGTGTGACTGTATTATTAATAACCCTGAGGTCTTGAA
>NW_004955561.1:2116090-2118278 GCF_000276665.1 Chinchilla lanigera
CCCAGGAGATCAGCAATTGAAGAGTCCCATGGTGACAAGTTGTCCTGTGAGTGTAGGGAGATGGATGACTTACCCACTCTCTGGCAGGCAGGGCAGTCGCATTTCCAGTGGCCCTCGAGGTTGCAGATGGGACAAGGCTTCTTGGGTGGTCTCCGGTTGGGGCAGGCTTGTGCCCAGTGTCCTTCATTGTTGCATTTGAAGCATGGTCCAGGAGGGGCTTGGGCATTGTTGTTGGCACCACCTTGTTTGGCATCCACCTGTTTAGGTCTGTCTGCTTTAGAAACCCTGAGTGCCGCTACTAGAAGCTCATGTTGATATTGGGCAGCTGCCTTACCAACTGCCAGCCTGCTAGCCTGTTTATCTAATTTTTTGTCACTCCTCTCTGTTATTGAAGACACGAAAGGTCAAGGCTAAGAGCTCTTTCTGTGAGGAGTGAGGGCCGAGCTCAGATTTTTTAAATTCAGCTCGAATATCTGGGGCTGATTGCGAGATAAAGTGGGAGTTAACAGTACTATCCCCACATTTGACTCTGGATCGATGTCTGTAAACTGAGCCAGCTTTTCAGTGAATCTGGCCAGGAACTCAGTGGGACTTTTATTGTCCCTCTGAGTTTGTTCCACGAGTTTGTTATAGTTAACAGGCTTGTGGGAGATCTTTTTTTAAGGCCTGCTATAATATAATCGATCATTATTTTGACTTTGTGGGAGCCCTCAGGCTCCTGATAGTCCCAATAGGGATCCATAAATGGCACCGCAGCAGCTCCACCAGGATAATCTGGATTAGCTCGGTGCTTAATGTTAGCCTCTTCTTGGGATGCTTCCCATAATTCCTTTTTTTGCTGAGTAGAAAGAGTGGAGTTGAGGATGGTCAAAAGATCTTTATAATGTAAATCATAAGAGCTGGTGACAAACTCTAATTTTGAAATATATCTGTGGGGATCAGCTGTAAAAGACCCCAATTTATTAGAAATCTGTGAGAGGTCAGAGAGGGTAAAAGGAACATGGATACGAATTAGCCCTTCAGGGCCAGTCCGTTCCCAAAGGGGGCATAGGCGAGGTTGAGATGAAGTAGGGGGTGGTGGAGGGTAAGTGGAGTCGGGGAAAGGGGGGTGGCAAGGAGTGAGGGCAAGATGGCGGAGGGTGGTCCCATGATCTGCAGCAAGATAGCTGCTGGTGACCATGAGACTCAGGGCAGGATGGCCGCTGGTGACCATGTGAGTCAGGGCAAGATAGCCTCCAGTGGTCATGTGACCCACAGCAAGATGGCTGCAGGTGACCATCTGGCTCAATGTAAGATGGACACCTGTGACCATGTGGCTAAAGGTAGCCCTCTTGTGTCCTCCTACCCTGTGCCCCCTTAGATCGGGTGTTGTGGGCAGGAAGAGAGGAAGGCTATTGGGAAGGGGAAGAAGCTGGAGAAGAAGAACCTTGAGATGAAACAGACACTGTGTCTGTAGAGGGTGGAGACTGTGGAGGAGAATGAGATTGAGTGTGGGGCCAAGTGTGTGGGGCTGGGGGCAGGGGTGAGCATGGGAGGGCAGAGGGAGAAGAGGTTGGATGGTGTCTGGAAAGTGGGGGTGAGGCGAATAGTAGGTTTGGGAGATGGAGAGGGCTCAGAAGTGAGTAAAGGAGGGTAGAGAGAGAAGGGGACTGGGCTGCTGGCTGAGCTGGCTGGGGTGAGGAGGTTTGGCCATCTGGCTGTTTAGGATCAGCCTGGGAGGGAGAGTATGAGGAGTCAGCTTGTGGAGACTGAACATAGGTTGGAGGGGGAGTGAAGATGGGAGGGACATTGAGAGGGTCAGGAGAGGTTTTAGGAGGGGATTCTGGTGGTGTGGAACGGGCCAAACAGATTTGGGCAGTCCCACATGCCTGGAGGAGAGAAAGACATGCCCTAAGAACAATAAAAGCATAATTGCTTTTATTTGCTGTTGCAATAGTAGAAGTTACCTAGATCTCTAAAAATAGTAAGATCAAGAGTGCCATCCGCAGGTCAGTGGCTCTCATTGTCCAGTTTGTAGCGAGGCCAGACTGTCTGGCCATAAAAGATTGTTTTGGTCTGAGTGTGTCTCCAAGTCTCAAAGCAGTTAAGCTGGACAGGAGACAACCAAACGGAATGTGTTTTGGGAGGATGGGAATAAATCTTTCCCATTTTATGACCAAATCAAAGGTGAGCCGGAGGCTAGAGCAGC